>NC_056589.1:18318-171867 GCF_018340385.1 Cyprinus carpio | reverse complement strand
TATAAGTTTGATTCCATGTGCTGTTAAAAGTGTTATAATAGTCTGTTTGTTTACGTCTTTTATGATTTTTTGCACATTTCTTGCCGTTACATATAAACTCTGGACAGTCACCAATGATAAGCCACTATTACAGATTGTAGAAACTTAATTTTTCTGTTTAGTTTGCTTCTTTGCAATGATTTGTATCGTAAAAAGCGCTATGGTCAACTAAACTGTAATTTAATAATATATATATTTATATATATTATAATATTATATCTATTCTATTAGTTTTTTTTTTTTTGTTGTTTTTTTGTGTAAGTGGTTAGCTCCCTAATCTGAGTGTGGCACGATAAACTGCTTCTGTATAGATTTAATGTGGAATGTTACTTTAAATACGGGAACGGTTGGCAATCCCACTTTGCATGTTTTTGAGCACTTATGATAGTTCTTACTTGGCCATGCATTAAATGCACGTTCTGAAAGTAGAGCGCATATAGTGCTGATGTATTACCTTAACTTCTTAGATAATGCCTGTGGTTGATGATGACGGGGGGAGACAACAACAGTGGCTGTACATATAAATATTTTAATTCGTTTTATCAAGATTTATTGCTAGGAAAAAATTCAGTTTCTCCCAATACTAAATTTACGATCCCTTGAATTGACGGCATTTTTTTTTTTTAAACAAATTTGAAAAAAAAAAAAAAGGTTCCAAAGTATGTGATTGTCATGTATCTGCTTCAGGCAATAACAGGACGGAGAACGCGAGAACGTTTAATATGAACATTTCTATCTTTAATACAGTTGTACTTTCATGTTATATCAAAGGATCTTGATGAAATAATAAAGTACAAACTTACAATCATGCATCACTTCTGTGCCTATAAGCTGTTTCAACCAGGAAAATCATCAGTTATAACCAGCCTGTGAAGACCATATGTGACATTTACTTCAGGTTAGATAAGTGTCTCTATAGAAAATCATATCACCAAAATTATAAATACATTATACATTTGTGGAGAATATAAACAAGTTTTTAGAACAATCATCCAACAATTAAAAAAAAAAAAAAAGATATATAATATATAGATATACTATATATATATATATATATATATATATATATATTGATATACTATATATATATATATATATATATATATATATTTGTGCACCAAATTATATAGCTTTTTATAAAAAATAAATAAAAGCCTGGATAGCCTCATTTTTCTTTTAATGTAGCTTATTTGAAATAAACACCATTAGGTTTTGTGCTTCAAATTAAGGATAATTATTGTAATTGTAAAACATTGTTTTAAATTATGTGCGCTGAACTGGCACTAGTGTTATACGGCTTGTGGAGAGGCTGCCTCTGACCTACATGCCCTGCCATTTACTGCAGGTCCACCATAGGCTCAAGCACTGAAGGTCACTGTGAGTTCTCTGGGTCATGCGATGTCCACTCTTATGGTCCAGAAGCGCCATCTGCACTGAAGGTCACTGTGAGTTCTCGGGGTCATGCGATGTCCACTCTTATGGTCCAGAAACCCAGACGGCCCTCTTTCGTGTCACGGTTTGAGAGTTTTTGCCCAGCAGTTCTCAACTGCACAGAATGACCAGCGGGCCAGGCCTCTGCCAAACTTGGCAGCTAGCGGAGAGCACGATGCCTGGTGATGGGCGACCCAGAGATAGAGGCAGCTGCTCTTCTCATAGGGAATGCTAGAGGAGGGCCGGCCGGAAAACTTCTCTATCTCTGGTCTCGAGAGGGCATCGGAGAGATAGATGTGGATGCTCCAGAGACTTGATGAGCTAGTACACTGGCAATTCCTCTGTCGCCAGTAGGTCTCGCAGTGGGATCATCGTCGAGGGCGAGTCAGCGCTGGCAAGCGGGCAAAGGCCCTACTCACGCACCCTCTGCCCAACCTTGGAACCATGTAAGTGTTGCACTGCACAACTCAGACACCGCTTCTGTCGGCCCACAAGCTGCCCAAGCTGGGGTCCCTGCATTTCACCCTCGCTACGGAACCACTGCGGGTTATGCGCCCCAAGGGGTGTCCACTGGTCCCACTCCTCTGTACCTGGAAGCTTGGCTAGCCACTGCCCAGTCCCTTGCTCGCTCCTTTGGACCATCAGACAATGTTCGGCCCGCGGGACCACCCAAGTTTAGGGGCATCCACTCACATCTGTGAAGGCAGCCGATGCTGTCTTGCATGCGGAGATCACAGTCCTGCTGGCGAAGGACGCGACTTAAAGCCGGTCCCCCCAGCCAATATGAAGACAGGGTTTTTACAGCCCCTACTTCATTGTACTCAAGAAAGGCGGTGGGTTACAACTGATCTTTGTACTTGCGTGTCTTGAACCGGGCCTTTTACAGGCTTGCCATTCCAGATATCTAAAGCAGAGAAACTCAATCTTTGGGTGTGTCCGTCCCCGAGATGGTGGTTTTGCAGGGATCGACCTGAAGCAGGTTGGCTACTTTCATGTCTCATCCTTAAGCACCACAGACCTTTTCTGTGGTTCGCCATTCAAAGTACAGGCATATCTTTTCAAGGTCCTGTCCTTCGGGCTGTCCCCTGTCTCCCCCCTTGTCTACATTGAAGGTTGCGGAGGAGGCTTTGTTCCTCTGTGAGAACAGGTGTGTTCGCCATCCTCAACTATCTTGACGATTGGCTCCATACTAGCACAGTCACTGGATGTGCAAGCACAGGGTGCTCAGTCACCTCAGCCTGTTAGGCTATCGGGTCAACTGGGAAAAGAGCAACTCTCCCTGACACAAAGGATCTCTTTTATTGGTAGGAGTTGGATTCGGTTTTTGAACGGACAGCACGCTCAGGTCAGAGAGGAATGTGATGCTCGGTCGGTGTTGAGCTGCTTGAATTCGTTCAAAGGCAGGACAGCGGTCCCACTGCTATGGCAGTCACGTTGCTGGGGCTGCTTCATATGAGACTGCCTAGAGTTGTTAGCAGTGTGCCTTGCCTTGAACCATCTCAAAGGATGCTTACAAGGCAAGCATGTACTGGTCCATACAGACAACACTGCAACCATTGCGTACATCAACTGACAAGGTGATCTTTGCTCCCGTTATATGTCGCAGCTCACCCGCCACCTCCTCCTTTGGAGTCAGAAGCATCCAAGGTCACTTCGTGCCATTCACATTCCATGTCTGCTCAACCTTGTGGCCGACAAGCTATCATGAGCTGTGCCCCTGTGGCACCCATGTCCAAACCTCTGGGAACTTCATGTACCCCAAGAGGTCATGGCCACAGTCACTTCGGCACGAGCACTGCCTACGCGATACATTTAGGCCTTGAAATGGAACCTGTCGATCGAGTGGTGTTCCTCTCGTCAAGAGGACCCCCGAAGATGTCCCATAAGAGTTGTGCTTTCCTTCTTGCAGCAAGCACTGGAGTGAAGGCTGTCTCCCTCCACTCTTAAAGTTTACGTCGCTGCTATTTCCGCTAACCATGTACCTGTGGAAATGTACCTGCTTGAAATGTTTCTGACCATCAGTTATTTGTCAAATGTATCATATTCTTATCAGAGGAATCATGTCCAAAATTATACTCTGCAAGAGCGGGAAAATTCGGACCACGTGATTATAAGATAACATGATTTATGAATGGGTAGGACAAACATCACAACACCCAGAGCAAAGGCAATATCTAATTGGTCAAGACAACATTTGAGGTGTGGCCAAAAGCCAATTAAATACTCAGGACACACATCAAATTTTGCTTTTAGCTTTGCTTGTAGTTTAAGCTTTTAGGTCATGCTTTTGCTTGTAGTGTGGAAATGTACCTGCTTGAAATGTTTCTGACCATCAGTTATTTGTCAAATGTATCATATTCTTATCAGTTTAAGCTTTTTTTTTTGATTTTTGTTTTTGCATGCTTCGGCCTGCACGCCTGCTGCTACTTAGCCACGATGAGAAGAAACACCACCTAGTCTCCTCAAACTTTACTATTCTTTTACTTTAGTTTCTTTTCTTTTCCGTTGAGAGTCGTGTTCTGAGTTAAGTTTTGCAATGCTGTGTCTCCAAGTCTGACCTCGCGTGCCCGTCGGAAACTTCAACCAGCCCACAACTGCGCATCGTCAGCCAACGCCCAACCACGGGCTTCCCAAGACGTCACTTCAACGACTACTGAACTTCCAGCCAATCAGCAACCTCGGGAAACACCCTTTTCAGCGACGACAAAGGGAACCCCCGTTACACAGGCAACGCAAGTAACGTACCTCCAGACTCCGATCTGTACTGGTGTATCTAATATATTTTTAACCTAATTGAGGAACTCAATGTGAGGGTTAATTAAGTGATTGATGGCTGTTCATGTCTATGCAATTTCACGTATTGCTGTAAACTTTTAAATTGACCTGTTTCCCTTACAGCGTAATGCAATTTCACGTATTGCTGTAAACTTTTAAATTGACCTGTTTAACAGGGGGGAGTGTATATATAATGGGGCTAATTAATGAAGGACAGCAGCTATTAATCAAATCCATGGAAACTAAACAGGGCAGGAGAACAGAAACTGAAAAAAAAAACATAAAACTCCATAGCTGTTACATAGTGTAATTGTTCCTATAAGTGTAATTGTTCCTGACACCAGGATGTTAAATGGTCCTGTAGTTCTGGACAGAATCACCTTGGCTAAAGTTTCTGTTTCTCCTATGATAGCATGTATAGGAAACTGCCCATTGTTTTTGTCTCCTGCTGCAAAACACATGACCATTCAATGATGCCATAGCAGCACTTATGGTAGACAATCTTAAACCACAGGTATCATAGATTTAATATCCAATAGAAACATTTGGGATAAAATGTTCTCTTCTATTAATCTCCTCAATGGTAAAGATCTTGATTTGAGCCAGTCGAAAATCTCTCAGATTGACACTGTGAAATGATATGCAAAATCAATCAGCTAAATAGCAACTGAATTAACAAACAGATACATAAATACAAAATATTATTTGGATTCACTTATTTTTTTTCCAAATTTTCATAGTTGAAAACATAATTATATTCCAGATGTTACAACAGTTTTACTCTGACAAATATAAATGTAGTGATATAATATATTTTAATTTTAAATATCGGTTTTCAAGTACATTATCTGCACTAATATTTTCATTTTAAAAATCTGGAGCATGATAATAGCTGAAGTTTAGGTGTACACTTAAATCAAGATACGATTTCTTTGCTGTGGACTGGAAAATGTGCTCCATTGGTTATGTCTCCATCCTTGGGAAAACAGTGGGTACTTAGGGTTTCCCATCATTCTGCCTTAGTATGAAGTTGATGAAAAAAGCAGGAGTATGTAAAAAAGAGAAGCATCCCAAAGATTGAGCTCAACTGTGGCTGCCAAATGCAAATGACTTGATACAGTATTTGCAATTTTATATATAAAACTAGTATGGATGAATGGCCATTGACATCATGGGGCAGGAATTGAGTCGACTCCATCAGGAGTAAGAAAGAATCAAGCTAATTTTCTGATGTTTTTTAGAGGATTTGAAGTGTTATAAGTAAGAATATTATTTATTTTTGTTTTTTTGTAAAAAGGTAGTAAAGTGTAAAACTGTGAAGATTAAATCATTCAGTTTATGCTTTCCACTAGGGCTTCTGACCACTGTGGCCTCCTCTGGTGATGGACTGTTGTTCATAGTCACTTCAACAGTGTCCATAGCCTGCAAGAATACCACATAATCTTGGAAGGGCATCTAAGGAGGACCCTCTCAGTAGTAAGACTAGGAGTGAAGACCTCAGAGGGAATGGTGGTAATGTTCAGAGGGAACATCTCAGTGCCAGGTGTCATGAATCTGGTGTATGAACTTCCATTCATTCACCACCAGAGGTCACCCGCTCGCCTCACTACATGGACTCCTGCACTACACCCACTGTTGCACTTCACCCCTGACTACAGTTCCCATCACCCATTGCACTAATTGCACACACAGCTGAAGGCACTGATCACACACACACTGCTGAACCCTCTGATTGCACACAGCTGTACCCACCACACTCACTCAGACACCTTCAGGTGGCCGAGTAGTGTTCAGCACTTATCCCTCTCCAAGTGATAGCTGCAATTTCAAGCCTTTACGTGTTTGTTTTTTCAGTCTTGTTTATGTTCTTGATTTTCTTAGTCTTGTTTAAGTTTATAGTTTTCATAGTCGTGTTTCAGTTTAGTTTTCATAGTTTAGTCCTTTCCTTGCTTTGCCCTGTTCTCGTGTTTTGACCCTTTGCTCTGGATTCTGGATTACCCCTCTTGCTTAGCCCTCTGGATATTGTTTGCTGATCGGAGACCCTTGCTTCCCCTTGGATTGTTCTTGTGTCTTGCCCATACCATACCTGTTTGACCCATGCCTGTTACGACAACATCTCTATATAATAAAAGCTTGCACATGGACCCGCACGTCTCACGACTCGTCAGCCCCGTTACACTAGGAATCCAACCCGAGCATTCTCTGATGTTGATGCTTTAGCCAAGGCTTCAGACAACAAGGAGGAAAACTTCTGCTTGGGCAACCTTTTGTCAGGAGTAAGGCATTTCCACCTTCTTCCAACTTCCATGGTATATTTCTATTAGACATTTAAGAAATGTCTGTAGAATAGTCTGAATGAAACCATAATATTATGCCTCTCTGATTTGGCACTTTGCTATATCTTTCTTACTACTTGGCTTTGTAGTCTGATTTTGGCATCTGGAACTCCATGACTTGAGTGTTTCTTTCAGAGATTAGAAGTCGGTTTACATGACTCTTCATCCCCATGATGTTTGAGGCTCTTAATGACAGCGTTGTCTGCTGTATAGATGGTTGGTATGAGGAGGGTAGCCAATGAGCTCTACATTGAGTTTTCTTTCATAAGCTGGAGGAATTCAAACTTTGTAGACATGGCTTCTGTGGCCATCAAGTAGGAGGAGGTGGTTTCTGCTATCTTTCTTTGGGAGCTGTGCATCTGGGAGATGCAATAAACCTCATTCCTCACAAAAAAAAAGATGTCTGCATTATTCCACCCATTGTCAGAGACCCTCGCCATGACATTTTTTGGGAGAGCCATAAAAAGGAATGCTTCAATGTTTCTTGATTTGAAACTGGTCTACCACAACAGCACATCAAGTTTGAAAAAATTGCCTGAGTTCTGTAAGTAGTGTGCCCATAGTATATTGTTGGTGTTTTATCTGCCATGTCAATCAGTAATTTTACACATGCTACAACGGGCACTTAATTTGCTTGGAAAATACTAATGACTATGGCAGTCATAAGAAGTACAGTAGTCCAGCCTAATAATAATTTGTCTAAATCAAAAGTATTGTTCTTAACAGACCTGTGTTTTGTATCTCTATTGCAGTGTCCTTTCTCAGAGCATATAAGCCCTGCCCACGTGAGGCACACCACTTCTGGTTTGTGCTGTTCTGTAGTTTATTAAAAGTATATTAATTCTGAAACGATTCCTGCCTTTATTACACCATGTCTACACCAGACGCGACAGTTGTCGGTGTTGTGCCGCCCCGCCTCACGCCACAACAGCTGAAGTCTGTCTACACTGGACGTGACAAAGCGACCCTTGAAAATCATTTGAAATTTGTGTCCGTACAACATAAATAGAACGCAGCAGGAACTGTCAGGAATTTATCGCGCCATGCCGCACCACATCCAGTGTAGACAGCATAATAGGTTCTGTTGTATTTTGTCGCGGCGCGGCGTCCGGTGCAGACACGGTGTTGAGAGAAGAATATGTTCAACCCCCTCCCTCCGAAACTTTGAATATTTGGTGTTGATTACTACCGAAGGTTTGAAGCTCAAAAAATGGTATTCAGCCCAGCCCTATACAGGTCCTTCTCAAAAAATTAGCATATTGTGATAAAAGTTCATTATTTTCCATAATATAATAATAGGAATTTTGGGTTTTCATGAGCTGTATGCCAAAATCATCAGTATTAAAACAATAAAAGACCTGAAATATTTCAGTTGGTGTGCAATGAATCTAAATATATGAAAGTTTAATTTTTATCATTACATTATGGAAAATAATGAACTTTTATCACAATATGCTAATTTTTTGAGAAGGACCTGTATACAATTTTCTGGACATCAGGGCCCATATTCACAAAACTAAGGCTAACAGTAGCTCATAACCTGACGATTTAGGAGAAAATCTTAGAAATAATGGGCATGTTAGTAATAAATTTAAGACTCCTACATTTTTGCTCTAAGAGTATTTCACAAAGTGTTTTAGTGCTAAAACTAGCTCCTAAATCTGTGAAATGTTAGGAGTAGTGAAGAGGACTCCTAAGTCACTAAGACCAAGTCAAAACTGTCCTAAAATGGCTTTTTCCAGCAATCTGTGTCTGAACATAAACATTTTAGAAAAGTTTGACGATAGTGAGCTTTTAAAAATGTATCACCTTAATCACAAGGGTATTATGACTATTGTGTTCATTAACAAGTTGGGCAAGAAGTAACAGCTGTTCTTCCGTCCAGTTTGGTTTTCTTTTGTTTACACGCCTTACTATCAGCAATGATTATTCTACTGTTAATTAAAAGGCTGTTTATATGCATATCTGCTAATTGTTTTACAAGGAGCACACAGTAAGAGGCTGACAATTAACTGAAACATACTTGTTTAACTAGTGACACTTAAGCCCTATTCGGATGGTAATTGTTTCACAGGGGGGGCGTAAGTGATTTTCACCATTTACAAGGGGTAGTCGGTGATTTTAATTTGCTGTCCGAATCCAGGATGTCTGTGTTTTTCTTGCATGAGATTTTATATATGATTAACCTGAAGAGTAAAAGCATCATCATACACTTGGAAAATGATGACTTATGTTATGTTGAATGAGACAATATTTTAATACTGTTAAGAAATTTTCAGTGACAAAATATTTGTCTTTTAATCACAAAAAGCAAAACAGTGTAGTTGTATTTTGAAACATTTAACTAATCTAGAGCTGTAACAAATGATTATCTTGGTAATCAAGCAATCTAAATATACTGATTATTTTTGACAACTGAATAATCTGATATGTTTTAGTAATAAAAATAGACCTATAAAAGGGATTTAATAAATTAAACCATAGCTAACATATAACTAAACCAAGCAAAACACGTATATGTATATACACAGAATGAAAGAAAGTAAGGAAGCGAGAGGGAAGAGCAAAAGAATGGCAGTATTTAACATCAATTAACCACAACCTAAAGAGAATCGTCAAAGAATCAAAAATCACCTTAAAAGGGGCTCAGACTTAAACACGCATCTAAACAGTTGTAAACGGTTACTTGCATTGGCTTTCGTTGCTGAACAGAGAGTCCTGATGCGGTAGACACAGAGTTTCTTGATGAGTTCTTTAGGAGTGAGCTGAAGATTTTCTTCTGGTTCTTCTGAAGATAGGAAAGTCTACAGCGGTTCGACAAAGTTATTTTGAAGATAAAAACTGCTGGAAAATCAAACTCAAGAGGTGAGTTTTGAGGAGACTTGGATAGTGTCTGTCTCAAGAAGAAAGGGTTTCTTGAGCCAAGATTAATCTGAGGTAATGACTTTTGATGGGTCCTATCCACACTCACCTTTTGGATGGAATAGCCAATACCAGGCATGAATTTTTGAGCGGGATAAGTTTCCTTTGTCTCCCTTTATGGCCCATTTGCATGGTTATGGCCGGTCTGGAGGATTGGTGCAGTTTTACCCAAAATATAGTACAAATAGTATGATGCATTTCACAATCACATAGTCTACATCATTGTTTGAGGAATAAACAGCAGATCATTCTGATACCAAGAACAAAACATCTAGAAGATATTAAACGAGATACATTCATTAGAGTTTAATTACTACAAATAACGAGTGGTAACTAGGCTTATATAATTGGGAAACATACAAAAAAATACATGAACATACCAGATACATTTGTAACTGATTGATTATGGTATAAATAAAGAAAATGTCTTTATGTGTGTGTTATGTGAATTGGGTCGGACAGCAGGTGGATCCTGATTGTCAGAAAGCAGTTGGATCAGGAATGCCGGATGGCAGGTGGATCCTGATGGTCAGACGCCAGGTGGATCAGGAAAGGTGGCAGGTGGTTTCTAATGTTCCCCAGCCACTGGATCGTCAGCTTGGGTGTTAACCTTGGTCAGGTTCAGCATTGTCTCAGACTGGGTCCATCTTTTCCGGTGGCTCCATTTGAAGGTTCAAAGAAGGGCAGCTGTGCACCTGTTCATGGACCTTTGCACCCCACTGACTCTGTTAAACAGGACAAAGGCAAGGCTGAGAGTTAGGGTGTACCCGATTGCTGTGGCAAAGCAAAATGCCATGTCGGCAGAGGTCCAGGATCGGGCAATGGGAAAGGTGGTCTGGACAGGCCGCCGAGACAGTGCTTAGAGGGAGTGTCGATTGGGATGATGTCAATCATCTGGGATCCCCCTTTCTCAATGCTCAGTTCCAATTCACTCTTCACTTGGAAGGTGGTACAGCGCCAGGTCCTCGATGTGGAGGATGGCACTAGGGATGGGCGATATTTTATCGTTTGCGATATACCGGTAAAAATTCTCCCCACGATAAGAATTAGTCTTCCCGCGATAATAATTATAAAATCTAGTTGTTGACATATTTCTGTGTGCGACTGTGTGGAGTGATGTGAAGGAAGGCGAACATGAAATTGAGCAGCTCTTCTACAATCTGGAACAGGTTTGGATAACACTGTACAGTGTGACAAAAATTGGTCTGAGCCTTGAATAAATGTACTACAGTAGCACGTGTGCAAAACAGTTTTACATGTGTATGAGTCGGTTACAAACCTGTTGTCCAACAAAGATATTATTCATTGACGTTCTTTTTCTCCATATTAACTTCATAACATATTTGAGTGTTGGAAATAACTTATTTTTGAGATCAGATGTGCTTTCGTATCAGAATAAGGCATATATAGAATTATATACAGTGATAAAGGCTATGTCGATTACCATTGCATTATAAATACACTTTACAAATACCCAAGATTGCTTGAAGGACACAGACCATGTATTTTGTGCAATCGCATGTTTATTGTCTTCAGGTTTCCTCAGTAAAGATTTCTCTATCTGCGTTTTATTCAGCTACAGCGATCAATGGATACCTCTGTCCATGGCTGCATCCAAAAACTGAAAAATGCTGCCTTCTAAGGACGCATTCCAAGGTAGGAAGGCATCAAGGCACATCCGAATTCAATGTTAGGTTCAGTTCCTGTCTCCTGAGATGCCTTCATCTGGCCGATTTTTGAAGGCAGCATAGATGTATCCTTCGCTGCCTTTGATATCCCACATTCTGTGACAGTTAAGCCAAAAAATAAAGATGGTGTCTGAAAGTTGCGCTCGGTGGTCAGTTTGTGTGTAAATGTTTGTTTTTACTGATCAAAGTTTTCCACTTTTGATGTAATTTCTAGCGAGAAATTAATATTGCAGTAATGAAATATCCACTTAGTTATCACCAAAGCTCTCTATATTTAGCTGTAGATCATTTAACCGTTACACTGCCTCAGAAGCCTGTCCAAAATCAGTTTCCTGAGGTGCCTTCGTGCAAAAACGCTGCCTGCAAAGTCATTGCCTGATACGGCTGCGAGGCAGCAAGTCACCTGCCTAAGTTTTCGGATGCAGCCCATATTAGTGATTTCCTGGAGCATTACTTCTACTATGCATATGTGGAGTTTCTGCGCAAGGGCGCCCTCCGGCTTCCAGTATGTATTAAACAGCCGTGTGTACTGCTCACAACACCCTATTTTGGGTAAAAATAGGAAATATAATACTTTTCTCTAAAAAAACCAGGATTCCCTAAATTATCGTCATTGATATCGTTATCGCAATAAATATCAGAAATTATCATGATACATTTTAAAGCCCATATCGCCCATCCCTAGATGGCACCTTTGGGCACTTGAATCCACATACTCTGGTTGGGCAGGCTGACACGGGTGGCAGTGTCATGCTGGTCATAGGTCAATGTGGCGGTACGGATGGGCGTGTTGACGAGCCACTGATTTCCCACAATCTCTACTTGCGTTTCTGTGTCTTGTGTGCGAGGCTTGGCCTCAGCAGGGCAGAGTGTCTCTCTTTGTATGGGTTGTAACCCGCAGATTCCTTCAGTGTTGTCTCGGAGGAAGGGCTTGCTGGGGCAGAGATAATGAATGTCTTTGGACAGGGTACACATGCGCAGGTTTGGGGCCACGTATAACTGTGGGTTACTGTCATGGTAGGCTACCATATCAGGTGTGTGTATACTGATGTCAGTGTTTCCTTGCCAAAATCCATCACTGACAATGTCTTTGAGTCTGTAAATGTTGTCGGATTCAATGATGGGTAGATTCAGAAGAAATACCATCTCGCTCTGCTCGGGGCTCACATGTAGCAGGATGGACCCTCCCAGGGAGTAGGCAAGGTGGGCTTGAAGAGGGTCAGCTGGACGGTTAGTGTCTGTACTCAGGGGCACATACGGAGGAATTGTCGGCTCAGGGGCACCAAATACGGAGGAATTATACCCATGGCTAGGCTGGTGACCAGCTAAGTTTAGGAAACATCATTCTGTATAACAGAGAGTACCTGTTTCACGGAGTTCACAGTTTGGTATCCATGTACATGCTCTTAAGTTGCTGCTAGAACCCTAATTCTACCTTTATCATTTAACCTAAACTAATGGCCTCTCTTACTCAATGCGGTGGTTTAGAATTCCCGTAATCCGCATCAAGCTGCTATGTACATGATCGTCCTCATTGGATTTCCGTCAAGATCAGACTCTAAACTATTTCACGTAAAACTCAAGGTACAGTATAATACTCTTAGCAAAGTAATTAGCCTATTGTGAACTCCATGTAAGTGACTATTATTTTTTTCTGTAACTGTCTGTTATTGTCCTTCACAAAATTGGCCTGTGATGGCTTTTCTCATTACATGAACTACGCTGTCTTTGTGTTAAATGGCATAATGTGGCCTGTCATTTGATAGCTCATACAGTCATTCGTTTGTAAATATGTATGCATTTTGTTAAAAATATAATGCTGTATGTTTAAGGTGGATTAAGCAAATACTGGTGGTGGTGTCACACCTATTCATTATATCTACTCTTTCACTGCCTCTCGTGGCCTTCCGTCACGGCCTATTTAGTCACCTTTAGAAGCTGCGGTCTATCACCGCTTCTATACAGCGGCCACTACTGCTGTTGAACTGGGAGTTCAAACATCAGATATCGAGCTACTGGGAAGATGGTCATCCTCCGCATTTGAATCCTACATTAGACCTGTACCACAAACCATCTCAAAGAATATCAAGCTGTCCTCAAGGTAATCTATATGCAATTACTGGTGGTAGTACAATATCTATTCATATTACTCCCAACAACCTCTATGGTTTACTGCAGCTTAACTTGGCCTTTCTTTCTGTGGCCTGTATTTCGTGGCCTTCTCCTCTGTTACCCATCTCGTGGCATTTCCCACCGTGGTCTATTTACATGGCTTTCCTCTCTGTGCCTACTGAGGCATTTCATTCTACGGCCTTTTGGCTTTCTCACTATGGCCCACCTGGGCATCTCCATCTGTGGCCTAGCTAGGCCTTTTCTCCGTGGCCTTTTCTCCGAAGCATTTGTGGCTTTTCTTTAAGGCCTATCAGGGCCATTCCATCTTCTGTTGCCCACCATGGCCGTTTCTACTGTGGCATATCAGGGCCTTTCCATTTTTTGTGGCCTGCCGGGGCCGTTCCCACTGTGGCTTATCTTGACCTTTTCTGTGGCCTAACTCTCAGTATGGCCTATCCAGCCTCTATCACTGGCTGGCCTATCGTGGCTTCTATCCAGCCCATTGTGGCTCTATCCGGCCTATCGTGGCCTCTATAACTACCTGGCCTATCGTGGCCTCTATCACTGTCCAGCATTCTTAAATGCTTTTATAATCACTTTAATTATGACTTATTAAATCTCGTTTTAATCTTTTTTCCATATGTTCTAGGATCTTGTAAGAAGTACTTTGTCTGGTGGGTATTTAATTTTCTTCTTTCTTTTGGCTTTTGCTCCACCCTGCCTTCATCTTCAACGTCTGATCGATGGGGCCTATGCCAAAATAATTCTGTTCTTTGTATTGGTTTTGTAAATAAATACTTTTGAGTTTTATCTTCACCTCCTGAGTCTTTCTGGTAGAACTAATATCTTCTGCTTCATTTAATACAGGGTCAATACTGAAATTGGTTACAAAAGGGGATGAAGCGGTTTTTGAAATTTAATTTGTTTATTTTGATAATATTTAGTTTTTTAAAATGTTTTATTTAATGTGTAACTGTAATTTGTACTTTTTTTCTATATAACTACAATTGTACTTTGTAAATAATACAGTTTAATTACAATGTGTTTATTTATTTACTTTTATATTACCATTTGGGGGAGGGGCACAACAATACAATTCTGCTTAGGGCACCAATTTGGCCAGCAGCGGCACTGGTGGCTAGCAAATAGTCAGTTCTGAATGTTTTTATTATGAAATTGCAACTTGTTTCTTTTGTAATTTAGTTTTTCTGTTTTATAAATAGATGAGTTCCTTTTAGCCCTCATTACATTTATTTAGATAACATGCCACTGAGCCTTAAAGGGATAGTTTAGCCAAAAATGACTTTTCTGTCAGCATTTTATCACACATAATCATACTGAACATAACCATTTCCAGGTTGATAATTTTTAAGCCAAAACTTTATTTATGTTGCAAAATGAGTCATTTGGACCTTGTTGCGAACACAGTTAACAGAAGAAACCAAAGGAACCAACTTGCTCTGAATAATTATTTTCGGACTAGATATAATTTGTATCACTGATGTCATCACTTACAGTTTTTTCTTGCTGTTGTTTTCTATGCTTTGCAGTTTAAAATGTAACGAAAGGGTATAGAGAAATGTATTAGATTTGTTTTTTTGTTGTTGTTGTTTTCTGTTTTTTGTTGTTTTTGTTTTTTCGAAATCCTGTTTTTTAATAGGTATAGATTCTTGTTTTTATATAAATATATATATATATATATTAGAATATAATATATAACAAGTTTGTAACGAAAGGGTATAGAGAAATGTATTAGAATATAAAATAACTTCCCCATTATATTCTGCTTTGTATTTTCTTCAGGTTTAAAGAGGATAATATAACATTTAGGTGCAAATATGCAAAAAAGTAAACCAAAGCTTGAGGCTAAAATGGCAAATATCTCCACAGCTACAGTAAATTTTCCTGGAGAACTAACATAAGCTGGGATAAAGGTTATCCATACAGCACAGAATATCAGCATACTGAATGTGATGTATTTAGCTTCATTGAAATTATCAGGCAGCGTGCGAGCCAGAAAAGCAAGAATGAAGCAAAAGACAGCCAGTAGGCCAATATAACCGAGCACAGCCCAGAAACCTATAGTAGAACCCAGACTGCACTCAAGAATGACCTTTTCCTTATAATATTTCATATTTTTGTGAGGAAATGGAGGCGATATTGTTAGCCAAAGCACGCAGATAAGAACCTGTACGAGAGTAAAGACAAGCACACTGAGTCGTTGTTGTTTAGGCTCAAACCATTTCATGACATTATTTCCTGGAAGTGTAGCCTTGAAGGCCATCAACACCACTATTGTTTTTCCCAGAACACAAGAAATACAGAGGACAAATGTGATCCCAAACGCTGTGTGACGCAACATACAGGACCACTCAGTGGGCCGACCAATGAAAGTAAGAGAACAGAGGAAACACAGAGTCAATGAGAAGAGCAGCAGGAAGCTCAGCTCTGAGTTGTTGGCTTTTACTATGGGGGTGTTCTTCTTTCTGTAAAACAGAATGGCCACCAGCACAGTTAATCCTACTCCAAAGAGTGAGAAAAAGACTAACACTATACCCATAACTTCTGTGAATAACAAATACTCTATAGTCTTTAGCACACATTTGTTTTTCTCAGCATTAGGCCAGTATTCCCTTGGACACTGCTTGCAGTTATTTGAATCTGGAAAGGAAGTTGCAATCACTAGTTAGGAACAAAAGGGGAAAAAATTACATGAATGAGATGGGCTATGAGATTACCTGTCTCAGTACTGATTTCTCCTTCTGCACATGGAATACAGTCATAACAGCAGACAGGTCTTCCTTTCTGTGCAGCTTTCCTAGTTCCTGGAGGACAGCTCTCACTGCACACAGACCTTGGCTTCTGCATGTAAGTAAATAAATAAATAGATAAACAGATCAATAAAATACATATTAGTAATAGTGATCACAGAATTTTGTGACTTTTACTGTCACTTAGTTAAAAACAAACTCTGTTATTGCTTTTTTTTTACTTGATAAAAACGTATTGCCAAATGGCCATTTTGATCTGCGTTTCCAATGCCAGTAATGTCATAAAGTCACAAAATGTAACAGAGAATATTTTAAAACGTGAATTTAAGACTAGAACCGCCAGAGCTCGCTGTATACCTAAAAGCGCCAGAGGGAAAATTTTTACCCGCGCACGACAACTGTATTTATATGGCCAAAGAACATATTATTTCACTGCATTATGCCACTGTCTTCACAAAGAAGTGTCTAGAGTCATGAAATGATTATGTCTAGTCATCAACTATATGTTTATTCCTGCTGTTTAATGTTCAAGACTTTTTAATGCAGGCTACACTAATCCATAACGGTCAGTTGCCTAAGATAAAAAAAAATAAAAAAAAACAAACCAACAAAAAAAACTTTTTATGTAAAAGGTAGTAGCCTAAATATTTGGGTGGTGTAATGTTATAATACAATGTCATTAATAAATATATTAAGATAACCCAGGCTACTTAAATTACTAAAATAGCCTATAGACAATAATGAGCAATAATAATTAACCATACTGCATAGGATGATGTGATGACAAATTAAAGCGCACAGCTTCACCTAAATATTTATTAATTTGTTTAGTTATATCATTTATAATTTGAATAAGAGAACAACACCATTAAACTTTGGGTAACCAAAAAAAAAAAAAAGGTTTTATTAATTACATCATATAGATCAGAATTTTTTTTTTTTTTTTTTAGGAAACAACCAGACTAGAATAGCAACACAGTAGCAAACAATAAATGATATGGCAAGACAAAAATTAAACAATTAAACCAAGTTTGAACAATTAGAGTAACATTAGGCTAAAACATGTAAATATGATATCTGGATCACTGTCAGATGAGACGTCAGATGCTGAGCCGACCCAGGATGCATAATTGCCATCAGACTCTCCATCACTCATGGCATTTAGTGTTTCTAATACCTACCTTCCATAAATCACCTTTTATTAATGTAGACTTTATTTATGAAACTGATAACTGCTAAATCAGTGAGTGAAAGGCATTACCTAGAAATGTACAATGTTAAAACATAAGCGGCAAGAAAATGACATCGCAAAAATACATGCATTATATAGGTGGGTAAATTTGATCCACTGGTGCTTATAGGTATAAATGCCCTGTTTTTTGATTTGGTTTTATCCTAAAATTTATTTTTACAATATTGGATTGTAAATTACATCATTTTAGTAAAAATCAATGACTGGGAGACTTGAATGTTTTTATTTTCAATCTGTTATGTACATTTAATATTTACCCCGTGGCGATTCTAGTGTTAAAGTGATCTAAATTAATGCAGGCTATTAAAAGTAATATTAAGTTGTTTAGTTGTTTGTCATTTATTTCTTATCTGTTTCTGTGTGATCAATACAAGTATTTTATTATTATTATTGATTGATTTATTGTGTTTATGTTTCCTCAGTTTAAAGTTGCTCATATTACTGCCATTTACCTCCAGCTGTCCTCCAGCCCAGATTATTTTTTCAATGTTAACCACAAAGCGTTGGTGTGGGGGCAGTGAGTCATCATAGTATCCCACTGATTTAAATTGTATTGAACCATCTGAGTCCTGCTGCCAATTGATAATGTCATATTGGGCTACTGCGCCACCAGTGCTGTCAAACCACACACGATCCCCCATCTTTATGGTGAAATTTACCTGTTTCAGAGCCTCAACAATCTAGTCAAAAAATACATTGACATTATCACAGTAGCATTTTAACAGATGGTTCCCTTATTTTCTCTATTACTATTCAGCTTTCTTTTATCTTTTACCTGCTGTGGTTGTATTGTCAGGCCTTTATCACAACCTTCTTTTTCTTTGCACTTGAGTAAAATGTGTAGTGAATGAGCGACAGCATAAACTGCTTTGTAGACATAGCTTGCATATCTTTGTTCAGGCACATCTTCATTGTAATTTTTTAGTAAAAGTAGTTCCTCATATCTGCTGCAACTTAAAGCATATTGAGAAAAATTCCCATCGGTCTGTGAACATGGAAATGCTGTGTTCCAGAATTCTTTTAAGATATAATCTGCAAACCCTTCAACAATGATTTTTTTCACTGCAAACCCCAGTGACCCTCCAAGCACTCGATAACTGTTTGGAGTGATCAGACTCTTTACAGTTATCCATGACTTCACTCCAATCATTTGGAAGCCTGTAATGTTCTGAATACTTAGCTGATTCGTAAGTAAGCCCATTTCAGGAAGTGAAATAAATGCAATAATCACTTTTGCTGTGCTTTTTTTTATTGTGTCTACTACTTTCTCTAGTTTTTCTGGCTCTGTTCGGTAGAATTTGACAGAGTACTCAACACAAATTCCCATCTCCTGTGCTATTTTCAAAAATATTGTCATTCCATAGTTTCCATATTCATTGTCACTGTTCACAGCTCCTACCCAAGACCAGCCTAAGTCCTTGACTATGGATGCGAGTGCTCTGCTCTGGTGGTAATCACTAGCCATAGTCCTGAAGACTGAAGGGTAATCTTTCCTTTTACTGAGACATTCACATGATGCCGAGTGACTTATCTGAAAAAGAAATCACAAGAAACAGTGATACTGTCATCTGCGATTGTGTTAAACGTTCAGTGTTATTGATCCTTACCACTGGAATTTTAAAAGGTCCTGTAGTTCTGGACAGAATCACTGTCGCAGTAGACTCTGATTCGCCAATGATAGCATGTAAAGGAGACTGACCATTGCATCTGTATCCTGCTCCAAATTCGGGACTATTCATCAGTCCCATAGTTGCACTCATGGTAGACAGTCTTGACCCACAAGAATCATAGATTCTGTAGCCAATAGAAACATTTGGGAGCAAGTTTTCACTTCTGTTAATCTCCTCAATGGCAAAGATCATGATTTGTGCCAGTCGAAAATCTCTCAGATACACACTGCAAAATATTCTTTAAATCAGTAGGCTAAATAGAAACTACATTTTAAAAAAGTGAGAAGCTGGTAAAGCTTTTTTAAAAAAAATTGTAACAAACCTGGAGCACGATATAAGCTGAGGCTTTTGTGTAAACTCAAATGAAGGTAATGTTTCTATGCTGTGGACTGGAAAAAGTCCTCCAATGGTTAAGTCTCCGTCCTTGGAAAGCAGCGGATACTGAGGGTCTCCCATTATTCGGCAAAGAGTGTTTCCTGCTTTGGTATGAAGCTGATGGAAAAGCAATAATGTGTAAAGAAAGATGAACATCCCAAAGACTGAACTGTGATCTCAACTGTGACTGCCAAATGCAAATGGCATGATACATTATTTGTACTTTTATATGCGTAATTATTCTGGAAGAATGATTGAGAATGTGGCCAATAACATCATGGGGCAAGACATGACAGCAAGACAAGACATGTCAGGTCAAATAGGGGTGGAATAAAGTCAAGATAATTCGCTCAGATTTTTTCACATTGTCAGACAGTAGTATATTGTGAATATTGGAATAGTGGAGATTAGATAATATCTAGTAAAGCCTTTAGAAATACTACTCAAAGCATATTCTACATAACCTTCATTTCATCTATTAATTTGGATCTATGCTCATTGTATTCTTGAAAAGTAGGCCTTTGTAAATATTTATTTTATTATACAGAACTAGCACTAGTTTCTGCATGTATTCCTTTGTTGTCTATTTTTGATGTTCAATGCAATAAGGTCAAGGCTCTTTGCGTTTTATATATATATATATATATATATATATATATATATATATATATATATATATATATATATATATATATATATATAAATACCTTAAACTGTAGGAACAGCCAGACCATATTATTATTATTTCTCTCCATATTGTCATTAAATTTATTGAATAGGGCTGAGTAAACAATTATATTCTCCTTTTGGTGACAAGAAGTTGAATGTCATTGCTGTGTGTACGTTGTAATCATTAGTGAAAGTGAAAGTGAAGTGAAAGTGACGTTACGTTACGTGTGGCTAAGTATGGTGTCCAGTACTCAGAATTTGTGCTCTGCATTTATCCCATCCAAGTGCACACACACAAAGATACACCCAGAACAGTGGGCAACCATTTTTCCTGCGGCCCCTGGGGAACAATTGGGGGGTCCCATGCCTTGCTCAAGGGCACCTGAGTCGTGGTACTGAAGGTGGAAGAGAGCACTGTTCATTAGGGGTGTGCCCAAAGCTGAATACCTTATTCGGAAAGGCACAGATAATGGCTTCTAAACAAATAACAGATAACGAATAATTATGCCGAATGATATTTGGCTTAGGCTGGCATAGTCACGCCTCATTTTTACTGGATAATAGGTGAGCCAGGTAAAAATAATTCATTTAAACTTTATAAATGAAATGAGCACAAATCAAACAACTGTTGCCTCTCCATGAATCTCTCAGAAATAAGAGCTTGGCAATGGTATAAATTATTCACTAGAATACCTACTACATCATACACATTCTGCTATTTGTGTATATTTAAATGTCAATGAATGTCACTTGTTAAAATAATTCGTGAAACTACCGTCAGATGGCACAAAGGGACTGATTGCAAACTGACTGTAATTGTAAAACGTTGGTTTGTAAACAGAGATGAAAGGACGAAGTAAAACAACAATAACTTTATAATATAACATTATAACATCCTTAAAAACCATTAGAAAATTTACAGTCAGTTAATTCCAAAATGTAGAATAGTCTTAGTGTAACGGAGTAAACAGATGAAGTGTGCAGATCCATATGCAGGCTTTTATTTAAAGACGTGATCAAAAACACAGGCAGGGTCTAAACAGTAGCAAACAGATATATAGAGGGCAAGGCAAGAGAATAATCCAAAATGGGTGTGATCAATCGATGGCTAACAATATCCAGAGGGCTTGACAAAAGAGGTAATCCAAAACCACGATCAATAGTCCAGGGTGGGGCAAACAGTATCCAAAACAGGGCTAGGTACACGGGATATTCAAAACACACAAGCGAGAATTAAAAACAGGCAAAACTATGACTTTGACTAGAGAAAACTAAAGCAGGCGCCATAAAGTGGCTATCACAGTGATAAATGCTAAACAGCGATAAACAAACAATACTCGGCAGTCTGGGCATGAACTGAATGGATCTTAAATAGACAGGATAATGAGGTAAAGAGGAGGGAGGAGCTAATCAATTACTATGGAAACTAACAAGATGGGCAAAGGAACAAGGGAACACAGAAACAATGGGGAATAAGAAAACTTCAAAATAAGAGTCCACAAAAACCCAGGACAGAAGGAAACAATGAATTATTAGTCCACAAAAACCCAGACCTCCACAGTGGAGCAGATGGAACAGGAGCCCACCAGTGCGGAGCAGACAGAGAAGACCTCCACGGTGGAACAGAAGCCCACCAGGGCAGAGCAGAAGACCACCCCAGGAGAGCAGCTGGAGCAGGAAACCACCACGTTGGTACAGACAGAGCAGAGAACTCCCAGGGCGGGCCAGGCTGGTCGGGACACCATGATAGAGACTGAGGCCTAGAAGAAGACACAACACAGACAGAGCATTCACAGCCCCAAGGACCGAGGCAGGGAGCTCAAAAAGTTCATCAATTTCCCCGGTAACCACTGAACGGGCAGACAGTTCATAAGCAGGCTCACTGACAGAAACTTGACAGAAAACAGTTCATAAACAGTAGAGTTGTGCCAATAGACGATAGTATCGTGTATCAACTATAGACAGAGATATCGAGGATAGCAGATGTCTTTGTCGATAGTCAAGACGATATTAGGCTCATTCTCCTAGAAATGTGTTAAATTATTATTATTATTCTTAGGCAGCCTATTATAATTAGGCTATTATTATCAAATTGCCCTGCTACTTCACTTCAGCACCGCATTTCACACTCGCGTGCAAATGAGGATTAGAGCCTGTAGTCGGTGAAGGAGTCTCCAACCACAAACAAACAAACTTCGTCTGCTTATAAAAGGTATTTCATTGCATTTTAACAAGTAATCTGAACAGCCTCAGATGCTTCTGACTCCAGAGGAGGACGTGGTGGGCAAGTTGCAACATGCGACGGGAGCGTAGACCACCTTGTCAGCTGATGTACGCAATGATCGCAGTGTTCAACACCAACTGAGCATGTTCCTGCATGAAGTGTGCTGTCTGTTCGACCGAGTCCAACTCCATATAGAGAAAAGAGACCCTCTCCAAGGAGAGTATGCTCTTTTCCCAGTTGATCCAAAGGCCCACCGGCTGAGGTGCGAAAGCAACAAGTTCCTGTGTGCACACAACTGATGCTGAGACTGTGCTAGTACGAGCCAGTCCTCGAGGTAGTTGAAAATGTGAACGCCCTGTTCTCTCAGAGGAACAATTCTGCAACTGAAGATACAGGACAACAGGGACAGCCCTGAGGGCAGGAGCTTGCACTGATATGCTTGTCCTTTGGATGTGAACCACAGCAATGGTCTGTGATGTGGAAGGATCGACACATGAAAATACGTATCCTTCGGGTCAATCGCTGCCAACCAATCTCAGGGACGGATGCACCCGAAGATGCGTTCTTGCATCAACATCTTGAACGGTAACTGGTGAAGGGCCTGGTTCAAGACACACAGGTCCAAGATAGGTCGTAACTCACCATCTTTCTTTAGGTACAATGAAGTAGGGGCTGTAAAACCCCAGCTCCATATCGGCTGAAGAGACCGGCTCTATCGCGTACTTTGCTAGTAGGACTGCGATCTCTGAACCCAAGACAGGAGCATCAGTCTTCTTCACTGATGTGAAGCGGATGATACTAAACTTGGGGGGATGCTGTGCAAACTGAATCGCATAGCCGAGTCCGATGGTCCGCAGGAACCAGCAAGACGGTATGGGTAGCCAGGTACCCAGACACCACACAAGCTGGACCAGCAGAACCACCGACGTACCCGTGGTGGGGCAGCGAGGTGGAACGCAGGGACCTGAAGAGGGGTCTGAGTGTGCAGGGCAACACTTAACTGGTTCGAAGGTTTGGCAGAGGGTGCATGAGTAGGGCTTTTGGCGATGCTCTCGTACCACCCGCTGGCAAGAGAGGAGGATGAGTGGGGTCCAGTGCTGGTCTGTCAGCTCTCCTGACTCTCCATGCCCTCTTGGGACCCAGAGACAGAGAAAACCACTCTCCTGTCGAGATTTTTGGAAACCAAATTCCCCACAGTCCCTCCTCCGGGGAAGGGAGAGATCACCTCAGTCTGCTCCTGTGCAGCCGAGAACTGGTGGGCAATGTTCTCAACTGCATTGCCGAAAAGGCCAGTCTGGGACACAGGGACCTTGAGGAACCGAACTTTGTCAGCATCCCTCATTGTCCACCAGACACAACCAGAGGTGTCCTGGACCACAAGTGTGGACATCGCACGAACCAGAGAACCTGGGTGACCTTCTTGCCCCTATGAGGAAATTGAGCTTAGCCCGCGTCTCCAAGATGATCAGCTTCCCGCAATGAGAACATGATTCATCCAAAAAATGCCAACTCAGCATGCTAAATGCCCAGGCACGTGAGGCAGCGATCGTGACCATCACCCAGCGGCAGGTTATGACCGCATCCAGAAATGCCCGGGTGATATGTTGTCTATAGCAAGACCCACATCATCTTTACAAACACGTAATGTCAAGTTTGCCACACAACAGTCTTTAAAAAGATGTACCCGTAAATGCTCTTTTAGGGAAAAAGCTCTTTTAGCATGCTGAAGCGTACCGGGGAGATGGTCGCCTGCAACACAAACGGGGGTAATACAGCCTGATGTGTGCAATCCACTCGACACGGGAAACCACCACTGCTGAACCACCATACCGTCAACACAAAAAGCTCTCAAAGAGCGCGCTGAACTCGTTCAGTTTTCTTCTCTCAGTAGAGTGGTTAGGAGCAGAACGATGTGATCGCTCTGCTCTGAAGCGAAAAGCTGAATATGCACTGCACCTGCTGCCTACATATACTCACGCTGTGATCAGCAGCAATTGGATGCAATAATCGCATGCCAATGTGGATTGGCTCATTTAGTTTACACTCGAAAGTGGATTGGTCTATCTAAGCGAGATCCCAATTCGTCAGTCATCCGACGTGATGTCGTGAGTGACCGACTGAAAGGGAATTTAAAAGGGAATTGTGAGGACGTTTTATTAATCCATCCATTCTTTTCAGTTTCAATGAATTAGATAAATGGTGGCCAGGTTTAATTTATTCGTTTCTTGTTTTAGTTAGGCCTAAATAAAGGGGGCAAAATTATACAGTGCCTCACGTTTCACTAAAATAAAGAAATAATAAAACACGCAACAATTTCTTAACAGACAAATATATTTTTCCCAAGTAGTTATCTGTCAAAATAAAGGACAGCTAATGAATAACAAAGTATGTGCATCACAAAAATGCATATTGCATATAAGGAATTTTAAAATATAAATTAAAAATGTACTGTTGACAAATATATGCCTAATATGTGAGAATATTGACCATATTGTCCATGTATGTAGCCTAGCTCACTAAAATAGGCTACCACTTTTAATGCTTTGATGAAAAGTAAACCACCATATCTTTAGGATAATATAACACATTCATATTATATAAATAATACGGGACACCTGTTAAATGTTGCAAATCTAAAATATGGTGTAATACTGTGTAGCTTAGAGAAAATTTAAGCACAGGCTCACAGGCTTGACATTTATCCTGCTTGAATTTGTTCTAAGAAGCACACATAACTTCTTAACTAAATTTTCATCTGTGAATATTAAATATTTTAACTTCAGTGTTTTCTTTCATTTTCCCAGACTGCAGCCATCAAATGTAACACATCGGCGAGGCAAAGCTGACGGCTATTTGCGAAAATGTGCTTTGATGTGTTTGTTTGATAAGTTGTGGTTAAAGCGCCACTCAGCGGTTAAAAGCTGCAAATTTCGAGAAAGCGGAGATGTGAAGTTGGACACTTTCTGATTCCAGTAGTGATGCTCTCACGGTGTTTGCATACTCTTATCACAGATGAAGTGAATAACATGCAATATTTGTCAAATGCACAGACATTTCAGAAACGTTTTCATGAGCAACAAAAACACTTTTTATATACTGCTTAATACAGCGCCATCTGTTCAAGAAATAAATTTCAACATAAACATATACTATTTAAATACCAATAAAGTGGAGGTATATTTGCTTTTATCAGTGTTTTTTTATTAAATGTGACTCAATATAACATTGCGACTACAGTAAAAAAAAAAAAAAAAAAAAAAAAAACTTTTACTGTTCTCAAAACAGATTTGTGAGCAGTATTGGAATTGAAACCGCTACTATCGCAGTACTTGATGCCACACGTGACAGTGACTTGACACAAAATTTCTAACCGGCATGCACTGCTTCAAGTCAGCCACCGACTGACCGTCTGCACAGTGCTATCAATGCCTAAACGGAGCCTGCAGTGGTCAGGTGGTACAGCGGTCACGTGGTACAAGTCGTAGCTCTCAGTAAACTCCCAGTTCACAAGTTGTAATTACGAGTTCTATGTGGACGTGAATGCTCTTTACAAGTTGGAATCTTGTAATTACAGGAATTCAGATATGGCGTGAATGCACTGGAAGTCTCAACATTTCTCAACATGACCTGATATTTAGATTTTTATTAGTTTGACAGTGAAAGCTGTGCGCAAACAGAAACACATACACACATGCGCACATATATACATATATTAACAAAAAAAATAAAAAAAACTCTTGAGGAGGTGCTCAAGCCCCCTTTGATGTCTATATATGATATGATTTATTAATGAAAGTTATTATAAAGTGTTATCAAGGGCGATATGATACATGGACATTATTTCATTGGACCAGTACAGCGACACTTTTTATTCATTAATGTTTTTATTAATTTCAATATATATATAGATATATATATATATATATATATATAAAAATAACAAACTTGTACAATCGGCTAGCTAAATCAATAAAATGGATTTTCAAAGTCAACAAGCACATTAACCTAAAACATTTAGGATATTTTGGATTGAATCAAAGAGCAGATTTATCATGTCAAATTGTCTGAATTGAATAAATCAATCTATTTATTTATTGTTTATCTTAGAAAAAAAATGCATATTTGCATTGTAAATATAGACGTTATTTTTCAGTAGGACTTAGATGTACCCATCATATTTTGCTTTGTATTTTGTTCAGGCTTAAGCAGGATGATATAACATTTAGGTACAAATATGCAGAATAGTAAACCAAAGCTTGAGGCTAAAATGGCAAATATCTCTACAGCTACAGTAAATTTTCCAGGAGAACTGACATAAGCTGGAATAAATGTTATCCATACAGCACAGAATATGAGCATACTGAATGTGATGAATTTGGCTTCATTAAAGTTGTCAGGCAGCTTACGAGCCAGAAAAGACAGAATGAAGCACAAGACAGCCAGCAGGCCAATATAACCCAGCACAGCCCAGAAACCTATAATAGAACCCAGACTGCACTCAAGAATGATCTTTTCCTTATAATGTTTCATATTTCTGTGAGGAAATGGAGGAGATATTATTAGCCAAAGCACACATATAAGTACCTGTATAAGTGTAAAGGCAAGAACACTGAGTCGTTGTTGTGCAGGCCCAAACCATTTCATGACATTACTTCCTGGAAGTGTAGCCTTGAAAGCCATTAACACCACTATTGTTTTTCCCAGAACACAGGAGATACAGAGGACAAAAGTGATCCCAAATGCTGTGTGACGCAACATACAGGACCACTCAGTGGGTCGGCCAATGAATGTAAGTGAACAGAGGAAACACAGAGTAAGTGAGAAGAGCAGCAGGAAGCTTAGTTCTGAGTTGTTGGCTTTTACTATGGGGGTGTCCTTCTTGTTGTAAAATAGGATGGCCACCAATGCAGTTATTCCCACTCCAAACAGTGAGAAAAAGGCTAGCACTATACCCATAAATTCAGTGAATGAGAGAAACTCTACAGTCTTTAACACACATTTATTTTTCTCAGCATTAGACCAGTATTCTCCTGGGCACTGCTTGCAGTTAATTGAATCTGGTTAGGAAGTTGTAAGCACAAGTTAGAGAAAAAGGGAAAATAATTTTATTTATGAACAGTAAAAGAGCAACTAACCAGTTTTATTCAGAACTTTAAGATGGGGTGAAGATTACCTGTCTCATTACTGATTTCTCCTTCTGCACATGGAATACAGTCATAACAGCAGACAGGTCTTCCTTTCTGTGCAGCCTTCCTAGTGCCTGGAGGACAGCTCTCACTGCACACAGACCTTGGCTTCTGCATGTATGTATGTATGTAAGTACGTAAGTAAATAAGTAAAATACATATATTAGTAATAGTGATCACAGAATTTTGTGACTTTTTACTGTCACTTTGTCATTTTCTGTCCTAAATTAATTTATTATTTTATGCCTTTTATAAAGGTCTGTACAAGTATTTACTCTTTAGTTTTTGATATGACCCTTAATATAAAATAACCCTATATCAGAAACAGGTTATTGGCATTTACCTTCAGCTGTCCTCCAGCCCAAATTATATTTTTAGTATCTAGCTGCAAGCGTTGGTGAGGGGGAAGGGAGGCATCATAGTATCCCACAGATTTAAACTGGAATGATCCATCAGATTCCTGTTGCCAGTTCACAACTTCATACTGGGCTACTGCACCACCACTGCTGTCAAACCACACATGATCACCCATCTTTGTGGTGAAATGTACGTTTTTCATAGCCTCAACCATCTAAGCATAAAAAAAAGAAATGATATATACACACACATTTTTGATGAGGCATTTAACATACTATAAAATAAAAACAATGAACATACTATTAAATAAGCTCAAACCACACATGATCACCCATCTTTGTGGTAAAATTTACTTTATTCATAGCCTCAACCATCTAAGCATAAAAAAAGAAATATATATATATATACACACACAAATTTTTGATGAGGAATTAAACATACTATTAAATAAAAACAATGAACATACTATTAAATAAAAAGAAAAATCTCTTTTGCTCCCTATTCGTCTGTCTGTTATCTTTTACCTGCCGTGGTTGTATTGTCAGGCTTTTCTCACAACCTTTTTTTTCTTTGCACTTCATAAGACTGTGTAGTGCATGAGCTACAGCATAAACTGCTTTATAGACATTGTATTCATATCTTAGTTCAGGTACATTTTCATTGTTTTTTTTTAGTGCAAGTAGCTCCTCATATCTGCTGCAACTTAAAGCATATTGAGAAAAATTCCCTTCACTCTGTGAGCATGGAATAGCTGTATCCCAGAATTCTTTTAGAAGATAATCTTCAAAGCCTTCGATATAGATTTTTCTCACTGCAAATCCCAGTGACCCTCCCAGCGAATGAAAGCTATTTGGAGTGATATAATTTGTTGTAGTTATCCATGACTCCACACCAATCATTTGAAAGCCTGCAATATTCTGAATACTTAACTGATCAATAAGTAAGCCCATCTCAACAAATGAAACAAATGCAACAATCACTTTTGCTGTGCCTTTTTTAATTGTGTCTACTACTTTTTTGAGTTTTTCTGTCTCTGTTCGGTAGAATTTCACAGAGTACTCCACACAAATCCCCTCCTCCTGGGCTATTTTTCAAAAAACGGCCATCCCATTGTTTCCATAGTCAGTGTCACTGTTCACAGCTCCCACCCAAGACCAGCCAAAGTACTTGACTATATTGACAAGTGCACTACTCTGGTGGTAATCACTAGCAATAGTCCTGAAGAAAGAGGGATAATCTTTCCTATTACTGAGACATTCACATGTGGCTGAGGGACTTATCTGGAGAAAGAAAAAAAAGAGACAATGATACAATCATCAGCATGGTAACTGTGAAACATTTAGAGTTTTGTCTCCTTACCACTGGAATTTTAAAAGGTCCTGTAGTTCTGGACAGAATCACTGTGGCAGAAGATTCTGTTTCTCCTATGATAGCAGGTAAAGGAGGTTGTTCATTGCATCTGTCACCTGATCCAAAATCCAGACCATTCATCAGTCCCATAGTTGCACTCATGGTAGACAGTCTTGAACCACACGTATCATAAATTTGATATCCAATAGAAACATTTGGAAGCAAAGTTTCATTTCTGTTAATCTCCTCAATAGTGAAGATCATGACTTGAGCCAGAAGAAAATTTCTCAGATTCACACTGTGAAAACAAACAACATATAAGGTATAATGCAATTTTGAAACATGATAGAATTCCAGATGTTCAAGATGGACATTTGCTGTTAAAAATGATTTCCTAGATATGCTGCTTTGAGATATCTTATATATCTTATAATATCTAATAATAATAATAATAATAATAATAATAATAATAATAATAAATATACAATTTTAAATTAATTAAAAAAAATAACATTTATAAAAATGTATAGATTTTTTGTGACAAACCTTGAGCATAACAGAAGTTGAGGTTTTTGCATAAACTCAAAAGAAGGTAATGTTTCCTTTCTGTGGATAGGAAAAATTCCTCCAATAGGTACATCTCCATCCTTGGAAAACAGCGGGTATTTAGGGTCTCCCATTGTTTGACAAGGAGTGTTTTCCACCTTTGCATGAAGTTGATGGAAAAGCAGGAGTGTGTAAAGAAATAGAAGCATCCCAATGATTGAGCTCCACAGTGAATACCAAATGCAAATGATCTGATACAGCATTTGTACTCTTCTAGACACAACTGACATGGTTGAATGATTGAGAACATAGCCAATGATCTCACAGGACAGTTAACAAACCAGGTCAAGCAGTCCTGTAATAAATTTAGGGTAATTTGATAGTTTTTTCTTTTCACACTATTAGTAGGTAGGTAGGTATTTATGTATCTATTTATTTATTTGTTCATTCATTCATTCATTCATTCATTCAACTTGTCAAATCCTAATATCATCCTAAAAATTATTATTATTTTTTTTATTTTATTTTATATTTTATTTTTCCTGGCATAAAACAAGATTCCTAAAAATAAGAATTTCCTTAGGTGACATGACAGCCTTAACCTTCAGACTGTAACAATTATCAAAACAGGAACAGCCTTGAAAACACAAAATCACTATATCGTCAAAGCTTGTGTGTAGTGTGTGTTAGACAAGAGTTATATTTTGTGCTTTTGAAATAATCATTGTTAATAAATCAAGAATAAATAATACATTAGTGTATATTAATGGACATATATCAGAAAAGGTGGAACGTTTTGTTTTATTTAGTGAACAGTAATAATATATTATTGCAATACTGTGGTCTTTGAAACAATTCTAGGTCCCTAGTTTTTTGTGACTGTGCCACCTTGCCAATTCTACTCCATTAGAGGAGACTTGATTCAAACCTTAAACAGGTGCTAAAACTAGATCCATAGAAATTATATCTTTCCACCTTATCTTTTAATATAAGAGCTGGCATGGCCATTTAAAACTTGAATGTGCAAGGCTTCCACTGTCATTTGCTACCAGTTATTTTAGTTGTGCAAAAACAGTTCATTATGCTTGTTTATTTATTATTGTAATCATAAACAATATTTTGTAGTGCAAATTGGTTTTGCCTTTAACTACACCTTGCAGTGGTGGAAATAATGAATTGCAACTACTCATTGGTAACACTTTAGTTTAGGGAATTTTTTTAAATTTTTAGTATTTTTTTATTAGCATCCATATTACTAGCATATTGGTTGTTTATTAGTACTTATAAAGCACATATTCTGCATGGCCATATTCTACACCCCTTAATCCTGATACCTAATACCTAAAGTTACCAACTACCTTACTAGATATTAATAAGTGGTAATTAGAAGCTTATGATTCAGTGTCTACTAGGGATGATCATATTAACCATTTAATAACCGACTTGACTGATTAATACTATCAGTTTTTAGTATTTCAAGTAAGTTTGCTGCATTGTGAAAGAAAGTATACATATTTTACCCACAAAAAAAAATAAATAATAAAAAAATCAACCCAGAGCATCAGTTTAAAAATAGCCCGATTCCGTGGAAAAAAAAAAATTATGGACTTTGCAACCCTGCATCCAACACGAACTTGACTGATCACGCTTCGAGAGTAGGATGACTGACAGACCATGCTGGAGTATTTGAAAAATCGAAAACTTGAGAGGTGCTTGAATACTTCGACAAAATCGAAGGGGAAAGTGAACAGCGAGCGTGCATTCAAAAGCAAATTTGAATTTATTTTATTGTCTGATGGAAAAAAGACTCTGCATTGAAGGATTCAGTGTGTTTTTGTTTTGTCTTAAAGGTGTCATATGATGTTGCTAAAAAGAACATTATTTTGTGTATTTAGTGTAATGAAATGTGTTTTATGTTGGTTTAAGGTTCAAAAAAAACACATTATTTTTCCACATACTGGTACATTATTGTTTCTCCTCTATGCCCTGTCTTTCTGAAAACGCATCATTTTTTTTACAAAACTCATCGGTCTGAAAAGCGAGGTGTGCTCTGATTGGCCAGCTATCGAGTGCGTTGTGATTGGCCAAATGCCTCAAGCATGTAACAGAAATGTTACGCCCCTTGCCATACTGTGATGTGTGTCCCGGTCAGAACACCGGCGCCACAAGACAAAAACAATAAAACCCATTACAAACGAGCCATTTTTGAATCCAGTGGGGACATAATTATGGATTATAATGACTAATACTGTGTTTTTACGCGTTGCATTGCATGGTGCCGCATAAGCATAAAACCATTTCTGCATTTGTGATCAGAGAAACGACAATCAACAAGTACCCTTAGCGGTTCTCAATTGCAGTCCTCGTGCCCCCCAGCTCTGCATATTTTGCATGTCTCTCTTTGTTAACACACTTGTAGCGTATCAGACTCGAACAGACAAATTAAAGATTCGATCGGGAGCATGGTTGAAACATGAGGAGCCGAATTCCACAGAAAGGCAACAGGATGTTGTAAATCAACTCCTAGCACCACAGTCTGAAGCAAAATAACCAACCAACTCTTTCAAAGAACAGCATTCAACATTAACACCAATAGAACAATTATTGACAGTTTCAATTCAGAGAAGAGATTGTCAAATTTGGGGAAAGTAATCCAGATTGATGGTCAAAGAGATGCACAGCCTGACCATCACATGTAAACCCATGATGGCAATCATGATCACATGATCACAGAAGAACCAGACTGAAATTCCTTTAAGGGGACCTTTTTCACCTCTGGTCTCCACAGAACGTCTTTATGTCATTGTATTTTATATTAACTGTCTTTTACAGATGTAGATGCACCAAAATGAACTAAAAAAAGACTTATACAGGAATAGCAGTCCATTGCTTAACTCCATATCAAAATATGAAACCCCACATTTGACTATCATGTTTCTAATCACTTATTGTGTATGTCTTTTTAACTACTTAACTATTGAATAGCTTAAGTATTCATATTCATGTTTAGTATGTGTGTGTGTTCGAATCTTCTTGCTTGAAACGTTTCTGACCATCAGTTATTTGTCAAATGTATCATATTCTTATCATAGGAATCATGTCCCAAAATTATACCCTGCAAGAGCGGGAAATTCGGACCACGTGATTGATAAGATAATGATTTATGAATGGGTAGGACAAACATCGCAATACCCCGAGCAAAGACAACAAAAACAATTGGTCAAGACAACATTTGAGGTGTGGCCAAAAGGCCAGTTTAAATACTCAGGACACCATCAAATTTGGCTTTTAGCTTTGGCTTTTCAGCTGCTGCTTTTAGTCATCACTTTTAGCGTTCTTTGAGCACCGTTCCAGGGTGCTTTGGCCTGCGCGCCCTGCTGCTACTTCGCCACGATGAGAGGGAAACACAACCTGATATGGCAACACCACCACAATCGCTGGCCGTTTCAGGGATCAGCCGTGAAACAGTGATTCTGTTCAAATTCCCTTTAAAATCTTAAATGATTCCCTTTGAGCTAAATTGACCTGTTTCCATTACACACTTAATTCAGATAATCAGTTCGTTAGAAGTGCTGTGTTCCCATTGACATGGTGTCTACACAGTGTTCATTGCTCCCTACTCCCTGAGCAGGGGAAATCTGTTGGAGTTTACCTAACTTCGGTACATTCATTCATGGATTAGTGCTTTGCACTTCAGTGCACTTTGAATGGAACATATATGTTCATGTCGAAGTGGAATCATGGTGGAATATCCTGTGATGTCCACTTCGCAGGGCACTTACATTCGAATAGAACAAACGTCTAAAGCATTAAGAGAAACATACAAAATGTGCAGACCAGGGGGCATGAGGACTGGAATTAAGCACCGCTGCTCTGCACTGCTCAAAACTTGCGTTTGAATCATCAGTGGTAAATTCTTTACATATGTAAACATACTTACAGACTGTGAGTCAGAACAGCCGTCATTGTAGTCTTTTCTCCCAGGATCAGGAAACAGTCCTCCATAAAATGTGCTGCACACATCTGAATATTTGTTTTTAAACTGTTCTGGAACAGTGTTGAAATACAACTTAACCACTGATTTCTAGTTGTGTCCTCTTTTGAAGGCCAAACAAAGTGGTTTCACTTTCACAACGAAACACACAAAGTCTCCCCAACATGGCGCCGGCGGCAACAGCGAGAATCAAAGGTTGTGCCTTCTTTCTTTGCATGAACATTTGGGTGGCATTATGCAAATCTTCCCACATCGTGATGTAGACGTGGGGGCATGTTTAAACTAAGTATTTTAGGAGGGCGTGGACGAGACTTAACCTTTATAAAGAATATCTCTTTGGGTTTGAGACTTTAGTCTTTGCAACTTTACAGATCTTCTTCATGCACCAAGAGCTTGTAACACTCCAAAGAGAAAGGAAAACTTGAAATTGCATCATATGAACCATTTAATGTTAATTATTTAATTGAATACTATTTAGTGTAGGCATATTTATTCGATTCTTTTTATGTTATTTTATTCAGTTTTTTCTCTGTTCTCAGAAGCACTCCAGGTGTGTGATAATTTGACAATGTGTGAATCCAGGTTCTGTTGTTGCTCTATATGCTGCTGTTTGCACGTTAAAATAAAAAATACATTTAATGGTTCACAGACACTCATCCGTTCTATTTTTATTTAATCCTAATTTATTATTCTAACCTTATCAGTTAATGTTTGGATAAAAGTAATGATTGTCGGTCAGGAAAATTAACGGAAATGAGCATCCCTAGTGTCTGCACTGTTATAATTCATGAACATGCAGACCTCAGCACTAAACAATGCCAGTGTTCTAACTTAAACACCTCTGATTGGCCATTGCGTTTAAGAAATCAACAGATTTGTCTATGATTGGCTACATCGTTCAGCATTGCAAAAACACATTGTAAATAGAAACCTCTGATGCTCTCCAAATCTCCTGACATTTTATCCTACCCATCAGATTTTCCTACCAGGGTATACTGCACATGTGCATATTGCATCCTTTTTCTCATGCTGAACAACAATATTTAATGTATCTGCATTATTGTAAGGGTAGGTTTAGGGTTGTGGTAGGTGTAGACTTTAATAAAAACATATTCTAATAGGTAGAAAAAATTATTTATTGTTGGTTTCCTGTAGCTGTACCCCTTCTAGCTACAACCGCGAATATAACACATAATTACTGTATTTGCATTACTGTAAGGATAGGTTTAGGGTTGTGGTAGGTGTAGACGTTAATAAATCATAACTTTACAGTAACATTTTTCATTGTCGAATTGTACTACCCATTGTTTTAATGGGAGGTTGCAAAATATGACAGGGTAGGACAAATTGACAGAACACCGTACATCACTGACAAGTTATGCAATATCGTGTTCATAATCACAGATGAGTTGCATTCTATTATGAACACGATATTTCCTAGCTTGTCAGTGTAAGTGATTTTATAAATGCCATTAATGTTTTTGTTAATACAGCGTATAGCACTAGTCAACTAAATGAATATAACATGGCAAAGATGAATGCACTTTTGGAAGTAGTAAGGGAAATGTTATTTTGGAATCTGTGGTTTAATGTGTTGTTGTTCTTGTATGTTCATGATAAATTTTCATTTTATTGTTGTAGGCCTAATTAATTTATAGCATTAACAAGATGACCCGTTGAATTCATTTTGGGAGCAATGACAGATTGAATGTATTTTAATCCATTGCCTGTATATAAGATTAGTACTGACCAAGTTCAGAGCCTGTCATCTGTGGATCAGCTTACTATGTTGCGTGTTTTCAACAGTTTCAATATGAAAAATTGATTAAAAGAAAAAAATAAATTAAACGTGTCATGGATATATTGCATTTTGGGGGGGGGGATAATACAATTTTATAATAAATCTTTGAAAATCAAAATCTGGATTTGAATTTTTAATGTTATTATAACCTAAAGATGCTATGTGAAAGTTTGAAACAGAAAATTGTGGTTTTCATCTTGCCACTTTCTTGGTAAAGAAAACAAATTTTTACTAAAATTAATCAAAATGGATTTATTGCGTTTTGGATCCAAACTCTTCATTTATTGAGCAGGTTAAAACATGACTTATGTGACAATGTCACATAGTCTCCCCTCTTGAGGATCTCTTTGGATGATGAACTGTGCTAATGTTGATTGTGAGGTGTTTTCCTGCTGGGAGGGGAGATTAATTTTTTTAAACGTTACACATACCAGTCCCTCCAGGATTTTGCAATTCTGCAATCTCTGTATTTATAGCAAAATCAAGCAAACTCTGCAATTTTCGCAATTGACGCAGATTTTACGCAAATTAAGGGCTCAAACGCATCCTGTGACGTCATCGCAATGTGCATTCAGTCAAAGAAAGGTTCCAAAAATTGAATGAACATCTTTGCGTTCTCTTCATGACCGATTTACAAGAGTTACATTGGACAAACAAACTGAAAGCAGAACGAATCCGCACTACTCCTTTGGGCTGCGCAGCACAGACCATTTATCTGCTTGGGCCGGAGCCGTGGGCTGATCTCAATTATGCAACGTGAAGAAAGCAGTCGAATTCACCGCAGAATCAATAACATCTCTGTGAAATCTTGTGAGAAGCATTCAAATTCGAGGCAGAATTCTGCTAAAGCTACAGATATCAGAACAAACGCCAATGATGTGGAAACCAGAAAAAAACATTGTTCAATAAACACAAATTACCACCATTCACCATGGATTTAACATAGTAAAACTACATGAACAACTTGTGGCAGAAATGGTCTAATGTTTTGAGTGAATTTAAATGCTTCACACAACTTTTCCCAGCACTTCAAAGCTTTAAGTATTACCGAATTTGAAAGTTATTTGTAATGTGACGATATTTGTTCATCCTTTATAGGTTGCCCCCAAAACTAAAAGTTTCATTATGTAGGAAAGCAAACACTTATTTAAAAAATATATATATATTAAATTACCACTAGGCTGCAGAGATGTACAGTAGGTGACCATCCAAAACGGTGGTTCTACCGCCGCCGTGGCATCTGCAAAGTGCATTTGCAGCTTTTGACCGCTGAGTGGAGCTTTAATCACAAATTTTCAAACAAGCGCATCAAAGCACATTTTCGCAAATAGACGTCAGCTTTGCCTCACCGATGTGTTATATTTGACTGCAGTCGGGGAAAATGAAAGAAAAACACTGTAGGCTAGTTAAAATATTTAATATTCACAGATGAAAGTTTAGTCCTTATGAAGATATGTGCGTTTCTTAGAACGAATTCAAGCCCGATAAATGTCAAGCCTATGAGCCCGTGCTTATATTTTCTCTACACCATCTACACTACACCATATACCAGATTTGACACATTTAAATAGTGTGCAGTATTATTTATATAATATGAATTGTGTGTTATATTATTTAAAAGAAATTGTGGTTTACTTTGCATCAGAGCATTAAAAGTGGTAGCCTATTGTGAGCTAGGTTTGCGTGTTTTATAAATTATTTTCTTTATTTTAGTAAAACGTGAGGGACTGTATAATTTCGCTCCCATTATTTAGATCTAATTAAAACAAGAAACGGATAAATTAAACCTGCACAATTTAGCTAAATCCTTGAAACTCTAAAGAATGGACTGATTAATAAAACGTCTTCACGTATAAACTCAAGTTCTCTCATTATAATCAACAAAATGCACACTATGTAAAAAAGAGCTTCATTAACTGACAACTTCAATGATTTTAAATGGAGTCTCCTTTACTTGCTTTCATATAATTTAAGTAAAAAAATAAATAAATGAATAAATAAATTGCAGAATTTAAATGCAGGTTTGTATAATATTCCGTAAAATATCAGAGTGCAAGATTTGCTCGGCGCGCATGAGTCTTGAGTGCACGTGCAGCATTTATTCTTATTTGTCTACATATTTTATCTTCATTACAAATCTTTGTTTGGTTTTATTTTGGATAATTGCATGTAAAAAATATAATTTACGTTGTAATGCAAATAAAAAAATGTGAATTATTATTCATATTCAAGTGTTTGTGCGAAAATTATTAATGCGCATGCATGACAGGGAGGCGCCTGCTCGATCACTTGAATTTTATCCTGATAATGAATTAACTTAAAATTGTGGTGTCTCACATACATGAGAAATATATCTACAGAAAGCTTGAAATGTCTATTTTTAAACGAATCAATTCTAAACGAAAGCATTATGTAATCTGTGAAGGTTTCATTTCTCTTTAATGTCGTGGCCATGTGGACAGAGTCAGCACTGTGAATTTCATCTTGCAGCCAACAAGAAAACATTTGTTTATTAATAAATAATTAAAATGTCTCCTTTTTCACAATTATTAGGCTACTTCTGCCTGTGCTTTGTGGCAAACTTAATGCATGTGCTTGAGCCCAGAATATATTAAGGCTCATTGTGGATTATAGATGTAAATTTAATATAAACCTGCGATTAGTTGAATAATGCAACGAATAATGACAAATGAACGACTAGTAACTAGGGGATTTTTTTTAGGCCATAGGCCCTATCGGCCAGCCCTAATGCAACAGTTTGCATCTTTGTTTTTTTTTTTTTTTTTTTTTGAGTTAAGGCAACTTCCTCTGAAATTAAGTTGTAATAACTAATAAACTATATTGCGCTTTACAGTAGTCAACATTTGAAGTGGATCAAAACCTTTCTTCAAAGTTGTCCTATAACCTGTTGTGCAAGTTTGTGCAAGTCCCATAAGACAGGGAACATTAGTCAACATTTGAAGTGGATCAAAACCTTACGTTGATTTAAAAAAAAAAAAACTCTCGTTAAGACACATGCAGCAGTCGCATATATATCTCAACATAGCCTACAATCTGCATGTGTTGAAATGAAGCGGACAATTGACTCCTATTTTAAGAAGAGAAGTTCAAGTGTAACAGAACCATCACTTGATGTCGATTCGACATGTCAAACGGAGTCTGTGAATGAGAATGATGAAGCACACGCGGGAAAAACGATACGGACATATGAATTTCGACACCAGTGGCTCGAAGAATACCAGTGGTTAAGGTACCAAGACGGAGCAATGCACTGTGTGCACTGTAAATTCTGTGGGCCTTCAATTGCAGGACTGTCCAAATTTGTAACTGCGTCAAAACAATTCAAACACGAATCACTGAAGCTTCACAATGACAGTATGAAGCACGCAAAGTGTAGAGACAGGTACATATCCTGTGACGCAGCAGCACTCCCCACTGCATTTCGGCATCAAGATTTAGCAAACCGAGCAAGTGAGAAATCTGAATTGATAATTAAGTTCAATGTAGCTTATAATATAGCAAAAGAGGAAATGCCTTTCACCAAATTTAAATCGCAAATTATTCTTTTGAAGAAGAACGGGGTGGCCATTAATCCAACATACGCTAACCACAAATCATGTGCTGAAGTGGACGTGCATTTTTATTTTATTTTTTGTATCTTTAATAAAGAAAAGTCAATAGCCGCTGAAAATCTATTATTATATTATTTTATGGATTATATTTATTTTACTTTTCCTTAAGAGTTCAGGAGTCTGTCCATCTGTGCCAACAATAGCATGTTGAAATCCATAAGAAATTCATTTTGCACTTTATTGTGTACTGTATTTTCTATTGCAGTAAATCTATCCCAACCAATGTTAAAGAAAACAAGAAGGCATTTGGTTTAAAAGATGTAAAATAAAAAGCACATCTGTATGCAATACAGTTTCATTATTGTTCATTATTATCCAGAGCGGCTTACTTTAAATAATTTATGCGACCAAATAATTTTTTGCGCCAGTAACTGAAAAAGTTAGTAGCGCAAGTGCCACCAGTGGAAAAGGTTAGTGTATTTCCCTGTAAGACACTGTCCATATGAAAGAGCAAGAAATTCACACATATATAGGCCTATATTATTGTACATTACAAATATTTGGATTGTCCCTTATTCTGTCCCTTATTTTATTAAAGAATAAATACTTATTTTCTTCAAGAATAAACATTATAAATAAATAATAATTTATAATAATATTTATAAATTAATAATAATGCAAGTGATTAATAGATTTAAAAAAGAAACAAAGTGGGTGTTTGGTTTCGGAAAATGAATACAGCTCATGAAAAATGCTATGATGAAAATGTCATGCTAACTTATTAATTCATAGAAATAATTTAAGCAATTAAAACCTTTTTTATACTAGATTCAACTTGAATTTCAATACTATTAAACTGACTTTAAAATCTCAAGGAGCTAATAAGTTGAAATGGTAAAATGTCACAGTGCGTGTTAAATAGCCTAAATTAACTTGTATCTTATATAATATCTGAAGACCTTGACTGCATGTTAGCATAAAACTAACAATATATTTTGACTTTCTTTTTTTTTTAAATGAACAATTCCTGTATAAAATGTGACAGCAACCTTTATATCAGACATTTTGAAATCGTCCACAGCTGAGCATCGCGGGAGGCAGCTTGAGCGCGCGGAGTGAATGCGCATGCACAAGTCATTTTCAGATGCAATGGGGGAAAAAAAGCTGGATAAAAACATACACGAAACTTGTAAATGTCAGGGACCAATCAAGCTCAGTCCCATCCACCACACAGAGATCACTCTCTCCAGAGTACTAATCATCTGCACCTGTTCTATATCAACTGCTTCATCAAGCAACACATAAAATTCCCTCAGTAACTCCAGTTGTTGTCAAGCCTCCAACAGGAACTGACCTTAACCCATTGTCTCCTGAGTCTCTGATTCCTCTGAGAAATCCTGACGTAACGTACTTATCTGAGTATCACTAACCTTTGTGTTACTGTTCTGCTGTCTTCAGATCTGTTTCCTGATGTCCGCGATCCTGTGTTCTCCTGAGCTCTCTAAGGTTCCGTCCAAGTTGATTGCTGCTGGTCACATCTGAGAGAGAGAGAAAGAGATCAAAAGATCTGAGACTGTGTGATTGCAACATTCCTGAAGTTATTGGGCTTACCTGCTGTTAGTTCCGCACCGAGTGATCTTCCCAGCATCTACTCTTGAATTTACTGAATACTCACCTTGCACTCATTCACTTAGAAAAATAAAGTTGTGTTTGAACTCACTTACCTCGATCTCCTTGCTTGTATCCTGACAGTAAATAGTTAATAACATAGCCTAGATTAGGCCCATACTCTGTTCCTATATATAATGTTAATTTGTTAACCCACAATAGGCTTAACACATTTTAACCGATTAATCGCCTATTTTCGTTTGCTGCGTGTTTTTTTTTTTTTTTTTTTTTTTTTTTTTTTTTTACACGCAAAAAAATAAAGTTTGTGAGTTTTGCATTTTATTACATTCAGAAATAATAACGGCAGGCCTAATAATGCTATAGGCTAATGTACCAACAGGATATTTTTAGTTCCCTTCACTTTAACAAATTTATCAGAACAGAACAAGAATTACAAATATATAATTCTAATGGATAAATATAATTGCAGTATATAATAATATAGGCTTATAAATAAAAATAATAATTACAAATAATTTAAAGCGATACATAAGGTAAGGTTGGGCTTATCTCTCTCATTCGGGACAAATCCAAACATGTTGCCTATTTGAAGCTAAACTCTTATTCATTAGGTAAAATAGGCTTTGGATTTCTCACGTGTTTCAGTGTCGATGGAAAAAAATCATAATGAGCAAAAATATGCCAAAGTGGACCGCTGCTCACGCCGCATGGCTTGATGAACGACTGCTGTTTCCAATGAATATGTGCGCGTGAGGCACCAGCGCGATCAAAGTCACAATTGACAATTTTTGGTCACACAGTAAAGGCATAATTCAAAATTGCAAAGTGTTAGCAGTTTGAAAAATCAAGAATAATAACATAGTTAATAAGAATTATTTGTAAATGCTGGACTATTCTCATTTCGCTCTCTGCAAATGGAACCTGAAGATTATTATTATTATTAATAATTTTTTTTTTTTTTTTTTTTACCAAGAATGAACTGAAATGAAAACATTTAGCTTTAAATCCGTATATATATATATATATTTTAGCTTTAAATCCGTATATATATATATATATTTTTATATATATAAATAAGAGGTACAGCACCTGGCCACATGGTGCGCTGACAATAACCTGCTCCTTAACACCAGTAAGACAAAGGAGCTATTTGTGGACTTCAGGAAGAAGAAAGGAAGCACGCATGACCCCATAAACATTAATGGGATGGTTGTTGAACGTGTCTCCAGCTTCAAGTTCCTGGGAACCACCATCTCGAAGGACCTGTCCTGGACCACAAACACCTCCAGCCTGGTCAAGAAGGCTCACCAGCACCTCTTCTTCCTCAGGACACTGAAGAAGAACCAACTGTCTTCAGCCATAGTGGTGAACTTTTACCGGTGTGCGATCGAGAGCATCCTGACCAGTTGTATTACAGTCTGGTATGGGAACTGCTCATTGGCTGACCGCAATGCACTGCAGAGGGTGGTGAAAACTGCCCAACGCATCACAGGGACACCACTTCCTGCTATTGAGGACATCCAGAGGAAACGCTGTCTACGTCAAGCTTGCAGCATTCTTAAGGACTCCTCTCACCCTGACCATGGACTGTTTAACCTCCTTCCCTCCGGGAGGCGCTTCAGGAGCCTCCGGACAAGGACCAGCAGATCCAGGAACAGCTTTTTCCCTACAGCTGTCTCCTTGCTGAACTCTGCCTTCTGATACCCCCCACAACATACACACAGACTCCTCCCCCACTTCATCACTACATCTGACTGATTTATTTATTTATATACAACAAGCAAAAAACAGTAAACTTGTTATTACTTGCACTTCTGTCTGTTCATCCAGAAACACTGAATAATCCATTTGCACACTGAAATATTTTCTATGCACTTTACTGTCCATTGCACTAGTATAAATGATGTTCATATGTTCATATTTCTGTTTGTTCATGTACATACATTTATTTATCTGATCGATTTTTATATTATGTTTATGTTTAGTATATCTGTATATCAAGCTGATAGTATTTAAAATCTGTAAATTATGTCCATAATACTTATCTGTATAGTTATTGTACATATTGCAGACCTTGTATATTCTGTACTTGCAGTTAGCATCTAAGCAGAAGTGCAATAAGCAGTATTTCGTTACCTTTGTTGTTTGTTGATTATATGTTTGGTTATAATCTAATTTAATCTAATATATATATATATATATAATCTAATCTAATCTAATATATATATATATATATTATACCTTATGTTTACATTTATTTTATGTTGTTTGTTTTAATTAATTTTTATTTTAAGGTCTTTCTTTAAATTTTTGATGAGTAGACTGTAGCCTAAGACTATCCTATTTTTTAATGGCTTTTTAGGATGTTATAATGTATATTATGATGTTATTGTTGTTTTACGTCTTCCTTTTATTTTACAGTTACATTCGGTTCTCAATCCGTCCCTTTGCGCCACCTGACGGTAGTTTCGCGAATGAATTTAACACACGACTGACTTGCAGTTAACACCGCGGCCCTGCAGTGGCGGTACGCGCAGCAGTATTACCCATTTTGGTTGTCTACCTACTGTACTTATAGGCCATTTCCACTCCCTAATTTATATATATATATATATATATATATATATATATATATATATATATATATATGTGTGTGTGTATGTGTGTGTGTGTGTGTGTTTATTAAATTATATTTAAACATTATGAATGAAAGAAATAAAAGTTAATTTTATCTGCATCTCAACTACCTAGACAGCACAAGTATATCTGTAAGACGTCTCCTAAAGATCTGGGAAACATCTGCTGTGTACTCTGATAAACGTCTCAGTAGCAGTTTTACATGCATTCTAATAAATGCCTATTTGACATCTGACAGGAAACATCTCAGAGATCTTTTTTAAGCACTCTTAAAAATACATCTTGCATATGTAAATGCAGACATCAAATAGACATCTCCAAGATGTACATGTTTGATTAGAGTGCTTGACTGTCAGGTGTTGGTGCCACCTTCTGTAGAACTTAATGGCACTGGTGCTGGTTTTCCTCAAATGTTAGTCTGGAGCCCTACAATGTTCCCCGAAGTCAGAAAAGTCATAACAGTGTTAGAAGATTGTTGTCTGTGGTATATTTTCACTGCAAAACAATAAGAAATGCTGCAAATATCATCGCAATTTTTGAGAAAAGCCGCAGCAAAGTCATTTTAGGCCACAAAAATCTGAAAAAAGAATTCCTGGAGGGACTGGTATCTTAAAATGGTTTGCATAATTCGAATCACACAAATCTCAGTTTCCGAAGGTTTTTTTTTTTTTTTTTTGAGTTGTTGCATGTCACAAAGTTAAGCGGGCAGTACAGTGAAATGCTAAAAGATTAAACTGGGCTCAGATTAAACTGTGTGAGGTTAGGAATGTTTAATAAGACAAGACAATGAATTAAATCACCCACAAAATACAAAACCACAAGGCTCCTATATTCCAAAATAGTCTAAACCATCCATCCATCTTCTTCCGTTTATCCGGGGCTGGGTCACGGGGGCAGCAGTCTAAGCAGAGACGCCCAGACTTCCCTCTCCCTAGACACTTCCTCCAGCTTTTCCGGGGGTATACCGAGGCGTTCCCAGGCCAGCCGAGAGACATAGTCCTCGGTCTTCGGTCTTCCCCGGGGCCTCCTCCTGGTGGGACGTGCCTGGAACACCTCCCCAGGAAGGCATCCAGTAGGCATCCGCAACAGATGCCCGAGCCACCTCAGGTGTTTCCTCTCGATGTTGAGGAGCAGCGGCTCTACTCTGAGCTCCCCCCGAGTGGCAGAGCTCCTCATCCTATCTCTAAGGGAGCGCCCAGCCACCCTACAGAGAAAGCTCATTTCGGCCCCCTGTATCTGGGATAATTTCCTTTCGGTCATGACCCATGGTTCATGACCATAGGTGAGAGTAGGAATGTAGATCGACCGGTAAATCGAGAACTTCGCCTTGCAGCTCAGCTTCTTTTTTACCACGACAGACAGGTACATCGACCGCATCACTGCAGAAGCTGCACCAATTCGCCTGTCAATCTCCCGCTCCATCCTTTCCTCACTCGTGAACAAGACCCCAAGATACTTGAACTCCTCCACTTGAGGCAGGAGCTCTCCACCAAACTGAAGGGGACATGCCACCCTTTTCCATTTGAGAACCATGGCCACTGACTTGGAGGTGCTGATTCTCATCCCAGCTGCTTCACACTCGGCTACAAACCGTCCCAGCACACGCTGAAGGTCCTGGCCCGGTGAAGCCAACATGACAACATCATCTGCAAAAAGCAGAGACGAAATCATGTGGTCCCCAAACCGGACACCCTCCGGCCCCTGGCTGCTCCTAGAAATCCTGTCAATTAAAGAAATGAACAGGACCGGTGATAGAGGGCAGCCCTGCTGGAGTCCAACATGTACCGGGAACAAGTCTGACTTACTGCCGGCAATGCGAACCAAGCTCCTGCTCCAGTCATAAACGGGCTGGACAGCCCTTAACAGAGGGCCGCGAGGGACACGGTCGAATGCCTTCTCCAAATCCACAAAACACATGTGGATTGGTTGGGCAAACTCCCATGAACCCTCCAGCACCCCGACGAGGATAAAAAGCTGGTCCAGTGTTCCACGACCAGGACAAAAACCGCATTGTACCTCCTGAATCCAAGGTTCGACTATCGGCCGAATTCTCCTCTCCAGTACTCTGGCATAGACTTTCCCAGGAAGGCTGAGGAGTGTGATCCCCTGTAGTTGGAACACCCGCCTTCTTGAAAAGAGGGACCACCACCCCGGTCTGCCATTCCAGAGGCACTGTACCCGACCGCCACCCAATGCTGCAGAGACGTGTCAGCCGAGACAGCCCCACAACATCCAGGGACTTGAGGTACTCAGGGCGGATCTCATCCACCCCTGGTGACTTGCCACCAAGAAGCTTCTTAACTACCTCAGTGACTTCAGCTTGGGTGATGGACGAGCCCACCTCCAAGCCCTTGGCCTCTGCTTCCTCAATGGATGACGGTTTGCCAGAATCTCTTCGAGGCCAACCAATAGTCTTTCTCCATGGCCTCACCAAACTCCTCCCAGACCCGAGTTTTTGCCTCCACAACCACCCGATTGGCCTGCCGGTACCCGTCAGCTGCCTCAGGAGTCCCGCAAGCCAGCCAAGCCTGATAAGACTCCTTCTTCAGCTTGACAGCATCCCTTACTTCTGGTGTCCACCACCGGGTTCAGGGATTGCCGCCTCGACAGGCACCAGAGACCTTATGGCCACAGCTCTGAGTGGCCACATTGATAATGGAGGCAGAGAACATGGTCCACTCTGACTCAATGTCTCCAGTCTCCGTCGGAATCTGGTCGAAGCTCTGCCGGAGGAGGGAGTTGAAAATCTCTCTGACAGGGGGCTCAGGCAAACGTTCCCAACAGACCCTCACAATACATTTGGGTCCACCGAGTCTGTCCAGCTTCCTCCCCCGCCATCGGATCCAACTCACCACCAGGTAGTGATCAGTTGACAGCTCCGCCCCTCTCTTTACCCGAGTGTCCAAGATATACGGCCGGAGGTCAGATGAAACGACCACAAAGTCAATCATCGATCTCCGGCCTAGGGTGTCCTGGTGCCACGTGCACTGATGGACACCCTTATGCTTGAACATGGTGTTCGTTATGGACAAACTGTGACTTGCACAGAAGTCCAATAACAGAACACCACTCGGGTTCAGATCAGGGGGGCCATTCCTCCCAATCACGCCCCTGCAGGTGTCACTGTCGCTGCCCACGTGAGCGTTGAAGTCCCCCAGTAGAACGACGGAGTCCCCGGTTGGAGCACTTTCCAGCATCCCTCCCAGAGACTCCAAGAAGGCCGGGTACTCTACACTGCCATTTGGCCTCTAAGCACAAATGACAGTGAGAGACCTATCCCCGACCCGAAGGCGCAGGGAAGCAACCCTTTCGTTCACCGGGTTAAAAACTACAACACATGGCGATTGAGCTAGGGAGCTATGAGCCACCCCATACCAACCCGCTGCCTCTCACCGCGGGCAACTCCAGAGTGGTAGAGAGTCCAGCCTCTCTCAAGGGGTGTGGTTCCAGAACCCAAGCTGTGCATGGAGGTGAGCCCGACTATCTCCAGTCGGTACCTCTCAACCTCCCGCACAAGCTTAGGCTCTTTCCCTGCCAGTGAGGTACCATTCCATGTCCCTAAGGCCAGGTTCAGTGTCCAGAGATCAGGTCGTCGGGGCCCCTGCCTTCGACCACCGCTCGATGCACAATGCACTAGCTAGTCTAAAACAGTAAAAAAAAAAAAAAAGAAAAGAAAATTCACAGTGTGACTCATCAGCTACTGCAGAGAGGGTTCACAAACAGCGGTAAGGGAATGTTCATCCCCAAAATTATTCTTTAATTCCAAGAGGCACACACAGTAACATAATTTGTATTTATTTTAAAGTTTTTTATTTATAATGCTGTTTGATATGGTGTGACATAGAAAATGTAATGTGAATTATTGGGCCTTTACTTTCTTTTAGTTTTCACTCTGTCTGAGATATATGCTTGAGAGAAAAACATAAAAAAACTGTCTAAAAAAGACATCTGTATGATTTTCAATAAATACATAGAAAGTACAATAAGCTTGTAAAATTAGCCAGCCAATTCAAGAAAATGGATTTTCAAACTCACAAAGCACAATAGCCTAAAACCTGTGAAACTGTAAATGAAATAAATCAGTAACACCACTTCCATTTATATTTGAACAAATAATTAAGAAAAAATAGGTGGTATACAAATGCCATTTTTCAGTAGGACTTAGAGGTTGTCTTCCCCATAATATTTTGCTTTGTATTTTGTTCAGGTTTAAGCAGGATGATATAACATTTAGGTGCAAATATGCAGAATAGTAAACCAAAGCTTGAAGCTAAAATGGCAAATATCTCCACAGCTACAGTAAATTTTCCAGGAGAACTGACATAAGCTGGAATAAATGTTATCCATACAGCACAGAATATCAACATACTGAATGTAATGAATTTGGCTTCATTAAAGTTATCAGGCAGCTTACGAGCCAGAAAAGAAAGAATAAAGCACAAGGCAGCAAGTAGGCCAATATAACCCAGCACAGCCCAGAAACCTATAGTAGAACCCAGATTACACTCAAGAATTATCTTTTCCTTATAATATTTCATATTTCTGTAGGGAAATGGAGGAGATATTGTTACCCAAAGCACACAGATAAGAACCTGTACAAGAGTAAAGACAAACACACTGAGTCGTTGTTGTTTAGGCCCAAACCATTTCATGACATTACTTCCTGGAAGTGTAGCCTTGAAAGCCATTAACACTACTATTGTTTTTCCCAGAACACAGGAGATACAGAGGACAAAAGTGATCCCAAATGCTGTGTGACGCAACATACAGGACCACTCAGTAGGCCGTCCAATAAAAGTAAGTGAACAGAGGAAACACAAAGTCAATGAGAAGAGCAACAGGAAGCTCAGCTCTGAGTTGTTTGCTTTTATGATGGGGGTATCCTTCTTGCTGTAAAATAGGATGGCCACTAGCACAGTTATTCCTATTCCAAACAGTGAGAAAAAGACAAGCACTATACCCATAACTTCTGTGAATGACAGAAACTCTAAATTCTTTGACACACAATTATTTTTTTCCTCATTAGACCAGTATTCCCTGGGACACTGCTTGCAGTTAATTGAATCTGTAAATGAAGATGTAATTACTAGTTAGAGAAGGGAATGAAGGTAAGGAAAATAATTTCTTTAATGAACAGCAATAGAGCAACTAACAAGTTTTCAAAACTTTGAGATGGAATGAAGATTACCTGTCTCATTGCTGATTTCTCCCTCTGCACATGGGATACAGTCATAGCAGCAGACAGGCCTTCCTTTTTGTGCAGCCTTCCTAGTGCCTAGAGGGCAACTCTCACTGCACACAGAGCTTGGCTTCTGCATGTAAAAATGCATATTCATTTAGGATTTCATTTAGGACAAAAGCTTTTACAGAACAACATTTTCTAAGTGCATTATTTTATCTTAACTACAGATAAAGGGTATTACAGAAGTATCCTAACCAGACAAAAAAATCCTAAAAACTGTTTTAACTTTAAGATACAGATGGTAGACAACCAAAATGGGTACTACCGCCCCGCGTACCGCCGCCGCAGGGCCGCGGCGTTAACTCCAAGTCAGTCGCGTGTTAAATTCATTCGCGAAACTACCGCCAGGTTGCGCAAAGGGACGGATTGCGAACTGAATGTAATTGTAAATTGAGATAAAAGGAGGAAGTAAAACAACAATAACATTATGATATAACATTGTAACATTTTTAAAAACCATTAAAAAATGTACAGTGAGTTAATTTCAAAATGTAGGATAGTCTTAGGCTACAGTCTAGGTACTCATCAAAAATTAAAAGAAAGACCTTTACACAAAGGATCTTATGCTGCTATTGTTATTAAACAGTCATTAAATATAAGGCCTATATATACGGATAAAAAGCTAAATGTTTTTCATTTCGGTTCATTCTTGGTTAATGGTTTAAAAAAATCCTTCAGGTTCCATTTGCAGATCGAAATGAGAACGGTCCAGCATTTAGCAATAATTATTATTAATTCTGTTATTATTCTTGATTTTTCAAACTGCTAACACTTTGCATTTTTGAATTATGCCTTTACTGTGTGACCAAAAATTGAGTATTTTCTGTTTCAGCTGTTTGATCGCGCTGGGGCCTCGCGCACATTCATTGGAAACAGTAGCCGTTCACCGTGCCATTCGCCGCGAGCAGCGGTCCACTTTGGCATATTTTTGCTAATTATGATTTTTTTTTTCGTTGATACTGAAACATGCGTGAACTACAAAGCCTATTTTACCTAATGAATAACAGTTAAGCTTGAAATAGGCAACATCACGAATATGGAAACGTTTGGATTTCTCCCGAATGAGAGCCCAACCTTACCCTATGGTTCGCTTTAAATTATTATTCATTTATTTTTTTGTTCGTTTATAGCTAAGCCTATATTATTATATACTGCAATTTGATTTATCCATTAGAATTAAATATTTGTAATTCTTGTTCTGTTCTGATAAATTTGTTAAATTTAAAGGATTTGTTGTAAAGTGAAGGGAACTAAAAATATCCTGTTGGCACATTATAAAATTATTAGGCCAGCCGTTATTATTTCTGAATGCAATAAAATGCAACTTATATTACTTTTTTTTTTTTTTTTTTATATCTATATATATTATATCTATATAGCCTGTTTAAAAATAAATAAATAAATAAATAAATAATGCAGCAAACGAAAATAGGCGATTAATCGGTTAAAATGTGTTACTGTGGGTTAACAGTAATTATAATTATTATGTACTTAGGAACAGAGTCTGGGCCTAATCTAGGCTATCCAGGGTTTTTTTTTTTCATTGCATCTGAAAATGACTTTGTGCAGCACATTCACTTCGCACGCTCAACCTGCCTCGCGCGTTGCTCAGCTGTGGACGATTTCAAAATGTTTAATATAAAGGTTGCTGTCCCATTTTATACAGGAATTGTTCATTAAAAAAAATTTAAAAAAAAAAAAAATCGAATTATATTGTTAGTCTAAATGAACTTGTTAACAATATAATTAGAACTATTTAACATGCACTGTGACATTTTACCCCTTTTTAACTTATAAACTCCTTGAGATTTTAAAGTCAGTTTAATAGTATTGAAGTTCAAGTTAAAAAAAAAAAGGATTAATATGCAAAATGTCAATATTCTCATATATTAGGCCTATATTTTACTTTATATTTTAAAATTCCTTTAATAAAAACAACATGCATTTTTTGTTATTCGTTACCTGTCCTTTATTTTGACAGACAACTTCTTGGGAAAATATATTTGTCTGTACACTGATTAAGAAATTGTTGCGTGTTTTATAAATTATTTTCTTTATTTCAGTAAAACGTGAGGCACTGTATAATTTCGTTCCCATTATTTAGGCCTAATTAAAACAAGAAACGAATAAATTAAACCTGCACGATTTAGCTAAATCATTGAAAGTCTAAAGAATGGACGGATTAATAAAACGTTCTCATTTTTTAAACTCAAGTTCTCTCATTATAATCAACAAAATACAGACGATGTAAATAAGAGCTTCATTAATTGACAACTTCAGTGATTTTAAAGGGAGCCTTCTTTACTTGCTTTCATATAGTTTAAGTAAAAAAATAAAATTGCAGCCGCATTTAAATGTAGGTGTTTAAATTTGTCTGCTTGCAAGATTTGCGCGGCGCGAGTGATGCTGAGTGCACGCCCAGCATTTATTCTTATTTGTTTTATCTTCATTACAACTCTTGTTTGGTTTTATTTTGGATAATTGCGTGTAAAAATTCTTATTTGTTTTATCTTCATTACAACTCTTTTTTTTTTTTTTTTTATTCAAGTGTTTGTGTGAAAATTATTAATGCGCATGCAGGACAGGGAGGTGCCCTCTAGATCACTTGAATTTTTTCCTGATAATAAATTAACTTAAAATTGTGGTGTGTCACATACATGAGAAATATATCAACAGAAAGCTTGAAATGTCTTTTAAACGAATCAATTCAGAACGAAAGCATTATGTAATCTGTGAAGGTTGTATTTCTCTTTAAAGGTGAGTCCATGTGGATAAAGTCAGCACTGTGGATTTCATCTTGCAGCCGACAAGAAAAAAATTTGTTTATTAATATATATTTAAAATGTCTCCTTTTTTACAATTATTGGGCTACTTCTGCCTGTGTTTTGTGGCAAACCTAATGCATGTGCTTGAGAGCAGAATATATTAAGGCTCATTATGGATTATAGATGTAAATTTAATATAAAACTGCGAATAGTTGAATAATGACAAATGAACGACTAGTAAGTAGAAAAATCTTAGTGGGGAGCAGACCTATTAAATACCCTTTAGACATCTCTGTTAAAGGTTTTAAAGCATTTTATATGCGATTGCATAAATTCTTCTTTCAGAACTGTCTGTAATGGAGTGATGCTTTTAACACTGTTTTTTCCTGAAACACAAAAACAAAAATTGAAATAAAATTTATATTTTATGTTTTGAGAATGGCCAACCCTTCTCCAAAAACTCCAAAAATATTTTTGTCATGTCTGTAACGCATGTGTATTCCCAAATCTAAAAAAGCCTATAAAACATCATAGACGGATCATACTGATGTCTGGACTCTGTTTGGGGTTTAGAAAAACATAAAGAGATGGTTCAATATATTGGTTATGAAAAGGCTACATTCTGTGAGAATTTATATTTCATAGTCTAAAAAAATATTGTTTAGCCATGTAGCCAAGCTCACTAAAATAGGCTACCACTTTTAATGCTCTGATGCAAAGTAAACCACAATTTATTTTGAATAATATAAGACAATTCATATTATATAAATAATACTGCACACCTATTAAATGTGTCAAATCTAAAATATGGTGTAATACTTTGTAGCTTAGAGAAAATATAAGCACAGGCACAGGCCTGACATTTATCCTGCTTGAATTCGTTCTAAGAAATGCACATAACTTCATAATTACCAAACTTTCATCTGTGAATATTAAATATTTTAACTATAGTGTTTTTTCTTTCATTTTCCCTGACTGCAGCCGTCAAATGTAACACATCAGCAAGGCAAAACTGAGGGTATTTGCGAAAAAAAAATTGTCTGCTTTGATGCGCTTGTTTGAAAACTTGTGATTAAAGCGCCACTCAGCGGTCAAAAGCTGCAAATGCACTTTGCAGACGCCGTGGCGGCGGTACGAGCGGCGGTAGAAGTAACGTTTTGGATGTCCACCTACTGTAACCCCACTGGTGTCCTATCTTCAAATATTTTTGAAATCCAACTGGGAAAAAAATACATTACATTAGCCCTCATGAATGGCGTTACATTCATTAATTATACGAGATGAAAAGAAATGATATTTAATGGTGGAGAGACTTTTAGGGGACCCAAATGATGTGTTGCGCTCTTATGATTAAATACTTTTATGTGACACATGATTTTTCAGTTAGTTCAGCAGTTAGCAATAATAATAATAATAATAATAATAATAATAATAATAATAATAATAATAATATGTTTTATTTATATAATTGCCTTTCAAACAGCCAAAGACACTTTACATAAGGTAAATAACATAGTATACAGCATATAAACAGCAGAGAGAGGTGAAATAACATGCAATATTCAAGATAAGTTACAAAAGCATAGAACATAAAATTAAGGCAAGCAATTAATTAAGAAACATTGTAAATAAGTGAGTTTTGAGAGCAGTTTTAAAGGTCTGGTGTGAAGAGATCTTGTAGTAGTTTATTATTGCAGAGCTTGGCAGCAGAAATGCAGAAAGTCCTACCACCCAAAATAGATAGATTTTTGGTACTGTAAGCAAATTTTCAGAGCTCGATTTCAAAGTATGGGCAGGGACAGGGGGGAATTAATTCTGAAAGGTAAGAAAGTGCTAAACCATGACGGGCCTTAAAAACTAAAATAAGAGTCTTAAACTGAATACGATAGGTGACAGAAAGCCAATGTAATTGCTGTAAAACCAGAGTGATGTGGACATTTTTTTTGGTACATGTAAGAACACGAGCAGCTGAATTTTGGATAAGCTGCAAGCGATTAAAAGGTTACTCCACAAGGGTTACTTGTCATTAATCACTTACCCCCATGTCGTTCCAAACCCGTAAAAGCTTCATTTGTCTTCGGAACACAATTTAAGATATTTTGGATGAAAACCAGGAGGCCTGTGACTGTCCCATAGACTGCCAAGTAAAATACACTGTCAAGGTGTAATGCCACGCCAGCAGAGGGAGCCCTTGCCCGAGTTCTGACTGGTAACACTCCCTCTGCTGCTTCTGTGGGCACTTCCTGTTTGGCAGCCATTTAAGCATGGTTAGGCTAAACAGGCCTTTGCGAAGTATTGCCATTATCACTGCCTTACCGAGCGTTTCCATTGTCTTGTTTTGATTGCTACGCATATTATTTATCGCCTGTTTCTCTGGATTTTGCCTTTTGGATTTCCCTCGTACTTGTTTGCTGGTTGGACTGATTACTGTGATTTTGACTTTTTGGCCTGTGACCATGACTCTGATTTCTGCCCCACATTTTGGATTGTTAAACTGTTTGCTTATTAAACTTCTGCAAATGGATTCTAACACAGGCTCTGCCTCACCCTCATTACAGAATACTTCGCACCATTGAATCCAGCGGAAGTTTCCCAGCTTCACGCGGCTTTCGCTTATCAAGGGTTACCAAGAACAGCTCAAGAAGCTTCAGTTCACAAATGAGCATCTGACCCAATATATTTGATCGCTTCCTTCTCCTACACCACAGACCGTAAGACTTGCTGTGCCTGAAAAATATGATGGTTCAGCTGAACAATGCCGGGGTTTTATTCGTCAAGTGGAGATTTTTTTTGCTAACCAGGAAGAACAGTTTCACTCAGGTGAAAAGAAATGTGCTTTTTTGATGTCACTGCTTTCTGGTAAAGCGATCTATTGGGTTGCAGCAGTCTGGGAGACAGACTCTTTGTTGCGTACCTCATATGATTACTTTGTCAAACAGTTACGAGAGGTGTTTGAGTATCCTGCTGGGGGTAAAAATATATCTACACAATTGCTTCATTTGTCTCAAGGCAACCGCACCGCTGCAGATTATGCATCGAGTTTAGAATGCTTGCTGCTCAAAGTGGCTGGAATGACATCTCTTTAAAGGCTGTGTTCCGACAAAGCTTGAACATTGATCTACAGACTGAACTGGCTTGCAAGGGTGAGAACTGTTCATTAACTGAATATATCACTCTTGCTATTAAGATCTATAACCTCATGAGGAATGCTCCCAAAAGGAAAACTGTCCAATCATCACAGGCTCCTAACATACACCAGCTCTGCCATGTTCCTCTACCCATGTCAATGCCTAGCCAGGAGCCCATGCAACTGGATTTCTCAAGACTTACTGAAGAGGAGAGAACTCGACGACGTCAACTCAATCTGTGCTACTACTGTAGTGAAACAGGCCACCACTGTGTAGGATGCACACACAAAGCCCGGAGGAACACCAAAATTACTACCCGGGTGAGTGTTGAACAATTTTCTCTTCTTCCAACCAAATCAATGACTCTTCCTATTTGGCTAGCTACTGAAAGTACTTTCATCGATTTAACAGCGCTGATCGACTCTGGAACTGCCCTAAATCTCATCCACAAGGACATCATTAACAAATTCAACATCTCCACTCAACCCTGTGTGTCACCCATCAAGATCAGTGCTGTTAACAATACACCCATAGGAGATGGCATCAACCAGCAAACACAAACACTTCAACTCCATATTGGACTATTCCATCAAGAGGCCATTTCCTTCTATGTCATTGATTCTCCCAAATATGAAATTATCCTTGGCTACCCCTGGTTATCTGTTCACAACCCAATCTTTTCCTGGCATCATGGTGAGTTAACCCATTGGTCTAAATTCTGCCAAACCCACTGCATACAACCCGCTATAATCAATCCCTGTTTGACAACAAACATAGAAAGCCCAAACACTACTCAAACTACTAAGATTCCCTCCTGTTATGAGGAGTTCAGTGAAGTTTTTAGTAAAATCAAGGCCACCCAGTTACCACCTCATTGACCATGGGACTGCATTATTGACTTGTTACCCAATGCCATATCTCCTAAGAGTAAAGTCTACCCTCTATCACGCAACGAGACTCAAGCCATGGAAGAGTACATAGAAGAAGCTATGAACTCTGGATTTATCCATCCCTCCACTTCACCAGCTGCCGCAGGATTTTTCTTTGTGGAAAAGAAAGATGGAGGCTTTACGGCCGTGCATTGACTACAAAGGTTTAAATAATGTGACAGTCAAGTTCCACTACCCCTTTCCACTGGTTCCTTCAGCACTGGAACAACTACGAGAGGCCAGGATCTATACAAAGCTCGACCTCAGAACCGCATACAACCTGATCAGGATTTGTGAATGGAAGACTGCCTTCCTCACCACTAGGAGGCACTATGAGTACTTGGTCATGCCGTATGGACTTGCTAATGCTCCAGCAGTGTTCCAGTCTTTTATCAATTAAATTTTTAGAGATCTGCTGAACCACTGTGTATTGGCATACATTGATGACATCTTAATTTACTTCAAGTCTGAAACTGAACACATCCAACATGTCAAGACTGTACTGTCCCGCCTGCTGGATAACCAGCTATATGTCAAGGCAGAAAAATGTGAGTTTCATGTCAAGCAAATGTCCTTCCTTGGGTACAACATCAGTCATCAAGGTGTCGAGTTGGATGACTCCAAGGTCAGAGCAGTCACAGACTGGCCTCAACCCACTACAGTAAAAAGAACTTCAGAGATTTCTCGGCTTTGCAAACTTCTACAGACGCTTCATTCATAACTACAGTCTGATTGCACCCCCCTAACGTCACTGCTAAAAGGCAAACCATCAAAAATCAAATGGACTGAAGAAGCTACCCAAGCTTTCACCAAACTCAAGAACAGTTTTACCACAGCCCCGATTCTCAAGCGTCCTGATCCTAACCTTCCCTTTGTGTTAGAAGTTGATGCATCTGATTGCGGGATTGGAGCCATTCTTTCCCAGCATCATGGTCAACCAGGAAAACTCTACCCTTGCAGATTTTTCTCAAGAAAACTGACTTCTTCTGAGCACAACTATGATGTAGGCAACAAAGAACTTTTATCCATGAAGGCAGCCATAGAAGAGTGGAGGCATTGGCTTGAGGGAGCAGTCAATCCATTCCAAATCATCACGGACCATAAAAACCTGGAATACATCAAGTGTGCCAAACGCCTGAGTCCACGTCAAGCCCATTGCTCTTTATTCTTCACCTGTTTCCAGTTTACTGTCACCTACAGACCTGGCAGCAAGAACAGTAAGGCTGATGCTCTATCCAGACATCATGATCCTTCAACAGACAATGTCACACCTGAATCTATTCTTCCACCATCTGTTATCATTCCTCCAGTAACCTGGGACATTATGGAAGAGATCCAAACAGCCCATCAGCAGGAACCACCACCAGCAAACAGTCCCCCAAACAAACATATTTGTGCCTCAAGGTTTACATCTCCGTGCCATGTAATGGGTTCACACCTCTCTGAGCTCAGGACATTCTGGGAATTTCTCGCACTCTCCGCCTATTACAGAACTTCTTCTGGTGGCCATCGATGACCAGAGATGTGGTAACCTATGTCAAGACCTGCCAAACTTGCGCTCAATCCAAGACTCCCAAGGAACTACCCTCTGGTCTCCCCCAACCATTACCGATTCCTCAACATCCTTGGTCTCACTTGTCCATAGACTGTCACAGACCTGCCACTCTCCAATGGTTTCACCACCATACTAGTAATTATTGATCACTTCTCTAAAGCCTGTCGTTTGATTCCTCTCAAAGGTCTCCCCACAGCCATGGAAACAGCCCAAGCCCTATTCCACCATGTTTTTCAGAGTAAAGACCTGCACTCCCGCGGGAGTACTGTGGGACCCGTGGGACCCAGCGCAAACGAGTGCGGCGCGGGACAATATTTGATGGGTGAATGCGGATGCGGGCGACAAGATATTGTTGTGTGCGGGTTGCAGATAAATAAAATTATTTGCGGGACTCCCACAAAGTGGAAATATCTAACAAAATAAAATAACTAGAAACAAATAAACCTTTTTTATAATAAAATAAAATAAAATAACGATTTACAGGTGCATGGTCAGAAGCTAACTCTTGCATGGTTCATAGGCGCGGAACAGCCAAGCCTACCACACAGAGGCAAAATTTCTGCACCGCATGACTCGCTTAGTGCTAAAGATATAAGTTATTAAAGAAAGGAACATGTAAAACTACAAAACCAAACAAAGGAAAATCTGATATTTGGAAATGTTGTTCAGTAGTATGCGACAGCGATGGAAAGCACCTTTCTTTTGCGAGCTGTGACAAATGCAGCAAAATACTCACATACAGCAGTATTAGGCCCTTGGCTACTTTTCCTTTGAATATGAAATTAATCCAGGTTTATTATTATTATACAATTTATTAGGCTAATTATTATAGGTATATATTTTTTTGTATTTACATTTCTTTTTTTTACTGTATTTCTATGTTCTAATTTCCTTGTTCGTGTTCATCCATTTAATTAAACGCAAATAAAAGAAATATTTGTTTATTTTCCGTTTCTTTTTTTAATTTATATTCAACAAGGGAGGAAGTGAAAAAAATAACAGAGTAGCAGGCAGAATATGCAATGTATTTAAAAAAAAAAAAAAAAAAAACTATACATTTCCTCACGGGATTTTGCGGGCGGGAGTGGGACGAAACTTGATGTTTGCGGGCGGGAGCAGGAGAAAATAACATATATTTTTGCGGAAGCGGGACAAAATCCGTCCCACGCAGGTCTCTATTTCAGAGTCTCTATGGTTTGCCCTGAGGATATTGTTTCTGACAGAGGAACCCAATTTACCTCTCAGGTTTGGAGGGCCTTCTGCAAGCAACTAGACATCAATGTAAGCCTCACATCAGGATACCATCCACAGTCAAATGGCCAAGTGGAAAGGTTGAACCAGGAGATTGGCAGGTATCTCAGAACTTATTATAGTCGTGAACAGAACTGGTGGGCAGAATTCCTTCCATGGGCTGAGTATGCTCAAAACTCCCTAACTCATTCCTCCACTGGCATGACCCCTTTCCAATGCATGTTGGGATACCAACCCCCCTTGTTCCCGTGGTCAGGTGAACCCTCATCTGTACCAACAGTCGATGACTGGATCAGACGCAGTGAGAGGGTGCGGGACAGTGCCCATGTCCGTCTACAGAGAGCCGTCAGAACACAAGAATTCCAGGCCAACAGACGACGTCGCCCACACCCTCCCTACCAACTAGGGCAACAGGTCTGGCTTTTTACGAGGGACCTCAAGCTGTGGCTACCGAGCAGGAAGCTCAGCCCCAGTTATGTTGGCTCATTTAAAATAATCAAACAGATTTATGAGGCCACATACCAGCTCGAGCTTCCGACCAATTACTGGATTTTTCCCTTCTTCCATGTCTCGCTCCTCAAACCGGTCCACCTGGATGCTGACCCCAATGCTGAGAACCAAGAGCCACCGCTGGATATAGATGGATCACCAGCATACAAGGTGAACGAGTTGCTGGAGTCAAGATGTCTAGGGGGTCAGCTCCAATATCTGGTGGACTGGGAGGGCTATGGACCTGAGGAAAGCTCATGGGTAGCTGCCCCTGACATCCTGGATCCATCACTTATCAAAGACTTCCATCGAGCCAGACCTGATCATTCAGCACCACGACCACGGGGACATCCTCGTCGAGCGCCAGGAGGCGCTCCTGGGGGGGGAATCTGTAACGCCACGCCAGCAGAGGGAGCCCTCGCCTGAGTTCTGACTGGTACCACTCCCTCTGCTGCTTCTGTGTTCACTTCCTGTTTGGCAGCCATTTAAACATGGTCAGGCCAAACAGGCCTTTGCAAAGTATTGCCAGTATCACTGCCTTACCGAGCGTTTCTATTGTCTTTTTTTGATTGCTACGTGTATGATTTATTGCCTGTTTCTCTGGATTTTGCCTTTTGGATTTCCCTCATACTTGTTTGCTGGTTGGACTGGTTACTGTGATTTTGACTTCTTGGCCTGTGACCACGACTCTGATTTCTGCCCCACATTTTAGATTGTTGAACTGTTTGCTCATTAAACTTCTGCAAAAGGATTTTAACACAGCCTCTGCCTCACCCTCATTATACAAGGTACTGTGAATTATGATAATTATAGTAGGGTTAGTAAATGTATGGAATTAATTTTGCTTCTATAAAAATGAAAGAAACTTTATAAAACTGAACGTAACTTTTTTCAGAAACTATCAAAAATATGTCATTACAAAAGAAGAAAAACACAATGAAAATGAAAAAAAAAAAAATAAAATGATATGCTTCATTCTTATTAATGTTTTTCCCACGTGGATTCTGAAATTGCCACAGATTTCGCTCTTCAGCTTTGCGTTTGGTGTTTTGACACAAACCTCTCGTGGGGGCGGGGCTTAACAGTGATCTACTCTGATTGGATAGTGAGCTTTTGATGGACAGGTGCTCTCTGACCAGGAAGTACAGACGCCACTCAGTGGCGCGCATATTGGAAAGCTCTCGCGGTGATTAAATCTGGTCTCTACCGCAATTTTTTTTTCACACACCTGCTGAATGCAAACTGCGTACGCTATTCTGTGTCAGCCGCGACACAAGGATGCGCTGTTTTCTTTCAAATCAAAGAGTTCCAATTCACACAGAAAACGTATCCTTGTGGTGCAGCTAACACAGAAGAGCATACACAGTTTGCTTTCAGCAGGTGTTTTCCAAAATGGTGCTACGGTGATGTGGAAATATTACGAAGGTGAAAAAAACTGGATTTGACAAGCTGATTGATGTGAGATTCAAAACATAGACTAGAATCAAACATTATACCAAGATTGTTTATAGTGGAGGAGGGATGGACTATAACTCTTTCAGTGTTAATGGAGTAGTCAGTCCCTATCAAAGAAAGTGGCCGGTAACTAGTACAGGAAGTTGGATCTTTATCTTTTTTTAACAAGAGAGATGTTAAAACAAACATCTGTATTGATAGATGGGTGAAATGAGCCTTGAGTAACTGAAAAATGTATCATATCTAACATGAGGCCTAAATCCTAAATCCGACCAAAAATACCAGAATATCATCTATGCCTGGGGATTTCCCCTTGTTCATAGATCGGATTGCTAACTCCAGCTACTGAAGAGTGATTGGTTCAGCCAGGTAATCCGAATCCAAATCTGACAGCCTAGGTAAATCAAGGTTGGACAGAAAAGATGCAAAAGAGACAGGGTCACCATCAGTGGATGAAGTATAGAGGTTAGAGTAAAAAGAATGAAAAGCGATATTAATGTCTTCTGGGTCTGTCATAATGAGTCCAGATTGGGATTTCACTGCTGAAATATTAGACTTTCACAAACTTTTTACTGTTGCATAATCTTATACCTAAAAGGTGGCTTGGTCTACTTCCTTGAAAATAGTCATTCTGCCTAGATCTTTGAATCAGGAATCCTGCCCTGGATCATGGTAATGAATTGAGTTCGGACCTAACCGCCATGATTTTGCTGAGTGTATTGTCGGAGAAACAATGTTGATTATCTCTAGTCAGATTCTGGAGCTGTGATTCCAGTTCAACTATCTTTTTGTGTCAGTTTTTCTAAAGGAAAGAGGCATATGAAATTGAGTTATTCCTTATAAATCCTTTAACTGCATTCCACATGTTTGCGGATCATCCACTGAATCTTGGTTAATTTGCAGTCAATTCAGAAATAAATTTGCTGAGTTTATTGAAAAGTTTTTTTCATGTTGTAAGTTTTTGGTTTTATTTTGATATATTTTTGCGAGATGTGTGTGGGGTTTTAGATATTATGTGCAAATTTTTCTACCATGATCTGACAAAGATAAGGAACAGATATAGGCATCACGAACAGGTGAAAATAAAGAAGTAAAAATAAAAAAATAGTCAATTCAAGAATAGGATTTATGAGTACCAAAAAAAAAATGAAAGACTGAGCAGAAGGATTTAATAAACGCCAACTATCCACCAATGAGGATGAGGTTATACATTGCCAAAGTTTGTCAGAACAAAAAGCTTGAGAGTGTGATTCCTTTGGTCCAGATCTATCTAGGACATGCAACATTATAAAATTCGTATCTGCACCCAATACAATTTCAAAATACGAAAATTTCAAGAGATAAAACAGAAAAAAAGTAGAGTCAGGAGTACAAAGGGCATAAACTGAAAGAAAAACAATATTCCTATTCTCCACTATTGTTTTTATATGTGTTATTCTACCATCTTTATCATAACCTTTATCTAAAATAGTAACATTTAACCTTTCCAGTGGTGAGTTTAAAATATACTATTGGTCCCCCCAGAGTGAGTTTTTTTTTAATGCGTTATTTTAATGCATTGTTTTATAACGTTTCCCCTTACTGTTTCCATGGTGACGCAGCAGGCTCGTCACATGACACACCATGAAAACACTGTATGACATATGGATCGCTTTTATTTAGTTTTTCCTTTATTTAAAATATTCACAAACTTGCATACCATGTCATGAACAATCTGATATTCCCATTCACAAATATGTGTAAATGAGTGTGTTTTGTCATTTAAAACCCTTTCTAAATGATCTTGATCTTTAATGTGAGATGGGCGCCGCCATGTTTGTTCGCGCTGCCGTTCAGAGAGTCCTGTCAGTCGGATTTACAGCACATGAATTCAACAATTTCAACCGAAATACAAGTAATAAGTGGTCGGTGAACTGGGTGAAGAATAGAGTGAGTTTTATAGTTACTTACACTATGTGTATCTGATATGAATAAAACAGATCTGCAAATTAAATTTGAATGGATTGCTATTGTTGCTTCAATAGACGTATGTGTGTATCTTTCAAACTCTGAATTGTTTTGTTTTACCAGAACTTATGTGTATTTAAATTTCTGAAACCTAAAATATGCATTATGTGGTTAAGAACACTGCATAGCTGTGATAATATGACAAGAGCAGTGCACGTCTGTCTCTGGCTCAGCGCCAGCCAACGCGCGAAAACACAGTTTGAATTTGGTAGTTATGCGACGTCACTGAATGTTCTAAATCCCATATGTGGGACTGTACTCCCAGGGGCACGGAAATAAAAATCACATATGTGGCACTGTACCATTGAGTCTACCATTATACCACCCCCCACCCCCACCCTTCCCGTCACTATTCAAAATAACATAAACACATTCCTATCAACTATGGCAAATCAAACTAAGAGCAAACTTTGATCTGCCAGCACCCCTTAATATGATCAGTGGCATCAACAAAAACCTGCATATTCATGAAGCACCAACATTGGCCCCATAGTCACATACTGACTACATAGTATCTCTATTAAAAAAAGAAGAAGAAGAAAGAGAGAAGGAATACAACTGAAACAAATAAAATAACATCATAATCAGTAAGTGATACTGTATGCTCAATGAAAGCTTCTAGTAACTATGAATTAAGAAGTAAACATTAAAGTGAACAGTGAAAGACACAGACACCTAACCATTAGAAGCATCTCTTCTCCGATTAGACAGCAAATGTCCAACTGAAGTTCACTGAGAGTTGGTGGATGAATGGGATCTGAGAAAAACTCTTGCTTCTTCTGGGTAGTATAGCATTATAGGTTCACCTTGATTGAGAATGGCCTTCAGCGTTGCAGGATAAAGAAGAAAATTCTGGATGCCAGCCTCTCTCATTTCCTTCCTAACTGGCGCAAATGCATTTCTTCTTTTTGCGGTGACCAGAGAAAAATCTGGAAAGAAAGACACCGTTGCTCCATCGGATGTTTTCACCGGGGCATGAAGTCTGGCGGCCCGCAAAATGAGCTCCCTGTCTGTGTACCGCAACAGTTTAAAGATGAAAACCTGCGGTTTAGTGCGATCTGAGGAGAGCCTTGTGTACACGCGATGTGCTCACTCCACTTTAATCTCTTTGCCCGCCAGAGACGGGATCCACGTCGGTAGTGATCTTTTCAAAAAGCCCATAGGTTTGTCCTTTTCAGAACCTTCAGGCAATCCAACCAGACGCAGATTGCTGCACCTATTGCGATCTGGTAAGTCCACAACCTGTTACTCGAGTGTGGCTACCTGCCTATCATGATCTACGCAACTTTCTTTTGTTCTCTCATCTCCCCTGTAAGAAGATCCAATTCAGAGCATAGAGACTGAACAACTGATATGTGAGAAGCGAACTCATTCCGCAACGGCATCAACTCAGTTCTTACAATGTCCTCAAAGTGCGCAACAGTGTTCACCATCTTATCCACCATATCGCCCGTGGTCAGTGGCTTGGATTTTTTCTTAATCGGAGAAGCCGACGGAGACAACTCCTGCTGTTTCCAATTGTAAGTCATCAAGGAAAGTATTATTAATTACTAAAACTTAAAAAGAAACTAAAAAAATCAGCAAAAAGGGGCCAAACGTATGAGTATGTAGTTATGTTCGAGTAGGTTTATGTTCATGTGATGTTGATGTGTCTTTTCTTTTTTTTCTTAATTACAGCTGCTAGGCCACAGCCTCTGCCAGTGAGACGTGGTTTAGGCAGATGGCAGTATCCAGGAGGAGTCAACAGATTAAGTTCCATAAAGTCATTAGGTAATTGCAAGGTTTCAGTGAGTAGTAGTATGTCCAACTTTCTTTCAGCGATAATGTCATTCAGCAGTGTACCTTTATTGGCCAGGGAATGAGTGTTTAGCAGGGCAAAATTGTGTCTAAGGGGCGTATGAGTTTCACAGCACAGGGAGTATGTCACATCTCTAGCCAGAGGTGTGAGAGTACTAGACACATTATTGGATCGAGAACGCTTTTTGTTATGGTGAAGCTTCGTTCTATATGACCATATCACAGGTATTGAAGATGGGAGAAGAGTAGTCTTTAAACATCCAATGCTTGGGAGAACATTGAATATAACGAGGGTGAAGAGCAATTCTGGAGCTTTTTTATCGTTCATATGTACGAAAATCCAATCTGGAAAAACAGTTCAGTTGGTGCAGTTGTGACGAGGTGTAAAAAAGTTCCATATTAGCCAGAAAAAGAAAGAGACAAGGTATGAAAAAGGGTAACGGTCTAATGACCGCAAGTTTATTAATTCTGAAAAACATTGCCTTACACAATTCGAGACAAGCAGCACTCACCAAACACAGCCCCCACCCAAACAACACGGCGTAAGCCAAGCACAAAGAGGTACAATCGACAGATACATATGGCGAAACGTACTCTGTCATAACCCAAATGGCAATGTGTATAAGGAGACACAGGAGTGGACACAGGCAGAGGGCTCACGGGGAAATAAAGAAGTTAGGTCCAGCGAGGGAAAATCACACAAAACACTATCAATGAGAAAAGGGAGACTTACTCACCGGTGGTGTCAAGTGTTAAACCGGTGGACTAAGGCAGAGGGCTCGCGTGGATTAATAAAGTGAGGCATTTTAATGTCATGAACACCAGCCACACAGGTAAGGCAAAAGTTGTTTAAACCAGGGAAACAGTCCAAAACAATGTGAATATGTGAAGATTTTCACATAAGGTAGAGGTTGAAATGCAGATGATCGATTTAATAAAAAATCTAAGCATGGCTTTACACAAGTCGAGACAGCAGTACTGTAGGGCTGATAGTATACATAAGTCCAAACATCCAGACAACCAGTAAGTTACACCTACAGCACAGCTTGCAAGTAATCGGCAAATAAAAAACATCGAAAATTACGATGAGAATTGTTTTTTATTGTCAGTCAACTATACAGTAGGTAGACAACCAGAATGGGTAATACCGCCACCGCTGGGCCGCGGCGTTAATTGCAAGTCAGTCACATGTTAAAATCATTCGCGAAACTACCGCCAGGTGGCGCAAAGGGACAGATTGCGAACTGAATGTAATTGTAAAATGTTGGTTTGTTAATGGAGATGAAAGGAGGAAGTAAAACAACAATAACATTATAATATAACATTGTAACATCCTTAAAAACCATTAGAAAATTTACAGTGAGTTAATTTCAAAACATGGGATAGTATTAGGCTCATTTCGGATTCTTGGTTAAAAAAAAAAAAAAAACCTTCAGGTTCCATATGCAGAGCGAAATGAGAACGGTCCAGCATTTAGAAATAATTCTTATTAACTCTATTATTCTTGATTTTTCTAACTGCTAACAGTTTGCATTTTCGAATTATGCCTTATGTGTGACCAAAAATGGAGTATTTTCTGTTTCAGCTGTTTGATCGCGCTAGTGCCTCACGTGCACATATTCATTGGAAACAGTGCAGCCATTCACCATGCCATGCGGCGCGAGCAGCGGTCCACTTTGGCATATTTTTTTCATTATGATTTTTTTCCACCGAATACTGAAACTACAAAGCCTATTTTCAAATGGGCAACATCACGAATATGGAAACGTTTGGATTTCTCCAGAATAAGAGAGCCCAACCTTACCTTATGTTTCCTTTAAATTATTATTATTATTATTATTATTATTATTATTATTTTTATAACTAAGCATCATATACTGCAATTATATTTATCCATTAGAATTATAAATTTTAAATTATTGTTCTGTTCTGATAAATTTGTTAAAAGTAAAGGATTTGTTGTAAAGTGAGGGGAACTAAAAATATCCTGGCCTGCCATTATAATTTCTGAATGTAATAAAATGCAGCTTTTTTTTAGTATAAATTTTAAAAAAAAAAAAAAATGCATGCATGCAATTTAAAATAGGTGATTAATCAGTTAAAATGTGTTAATGTGGGTTAAAAAAACAAATTACATGATATACTTAGGAATAGAGTATGTCCCTAATCTAGAGGCTATGTTGTTAACTATTTACAAGTTTTGTTTATGTTTTTTATCCATTTTTTTTTTTTCATTGCATCTGAAAATTACTTTGTGCATCACTTCACTATCCGCGCGCTCTGAGCAGAACCTGCCTCTTGCATTGCTCACTTTAAAACATTTAAAATGTTTGAATATAAAGGTTGCTGTCACATTTTTATACCTGCACTTCATTTAAAAAAAAAGTTTTTATGCTAACTCTTTATGCAAGTCTTCGGATACTGATACAAGATACAAGTTTCATTTAGGTTAACCTGCACTGTGACAGTTTTACCGTGTTCAACTTACAAAACTCCTTGAGATTTTAAAGTCAGTTTAATAGTATTGAAATTCAAGTTGAATCTAGTATAAAAAATGTTTTAATTGCTTAAATTAAAAAAATAAATTAAATAAATAATAAAAAAAAGCCATCGGCATGAGTAAATTTTACCATTATAGAATTGGGGTAGTAATTTAGGAGGTGAAAATACTGTGAAATTACAAATGGCATGGGATTTTAAAGCATAACAACTGAAGGTCTATGAAATGTTAGGATTTGTACTTCAATATAATGAGGTCCAAGTTTAAGAATAGCCTACACTAAGGGTTTTTTTTTTTTGTTTGGTTTTTTTTTTACTCTCTATTTAACAGCATTAACTTACAATGAAATACGTCATCATACGAATTCAGTTCAGCTGGAGGGAGTTGGGGTTTTTGGGGGGTAGTTCTGTATAGTTTGTGGGGGTCGAGATAAAGGTGTGAATTTCTTGCTCTTTCAAATGGACAGTGTATTATGAGGGTTTCAAACTTGCAGAACAGGTTTAGATAGGACAAATGCTTGTCGCTTTGGTTTTAGAATAACGTTGAAGAAAGGTTTTGATCCACTTTAAATGTTGACTACTGTATAGCGCAATATAGTTTATTTGTTATTATAACTTAATTTCAGAGGAAGTTGCCTTAACTCCAAAAAAGAAAAGAAAAAAGATGCAAACTGTTGCATTAATTTTATTTGTTTCGTCCATACAGTATTTTTTAGATTGTGAAATATAAATTCTCTCACAATGTAGCATTTTTATTACCAATATATTGAACAATCTGTTTATGTTTTTCTAAATCCCAAACAGAGTCCAGACATCAGTAGAGTATCCGTCTATGAACATGTTTTATAGGCTGTTTTAGATTTGGGAAATACACATGCGTTACAGACGTGACAAAAAGATTTTGATATATATATATATACAGGTCCTTCTCAAAAAATTTGCATTTTGTGAAAAAGTTCATTATTTTCCATAATGTAATGATAAAAATTAAACTTTCATATATTTTAGATTCATTGCACACCAACTGAAATATTTCAGGTCCTTTTATTGTGTTTAATCCTGATGATTTTGGCATACAGCTCATGAAAAACCCAAAATTCCTATCTCAAAAAATTAGCATATTTCATCCGACCAATAAAAGAAAAGTGTTTTTAATACAAAAAAGTCAACCTTCAAATAATTATGGTTCAGTTATGCACTCAATACTTGGTCGGGAATCCTTTTGCAGAAATGACTGCTTCAATGCGGCCTGGCATGGAGGCAATCAGCCTGTGGCACTGCTGAGGTGTTATGGAGGCCCAGGATGCTTCGATAGCGGCCTTAAGCTCATCCTGCTGTTGGGTCTTGCGTCTCTCAACTTTCTCTTCACAATATCCCACAGATTCTCTATTGGGGTTCAGGTCAGGAGAGTTGGCAGGCCAATTGAGCACAGTAATACCATGGTCAGTAAACCATTTTACCAGTGGTTTTGGCACTGTGAGCGGGGTTCAGGTCAGGCGGAAAAACGAAATCTTCATCTCCATAAAGCTTTTCAGCAGATGGAAGCATGAAGTGCTCCAAAATCTCCTGATAGCTAGCTGCATTGACCCTGCCCTTGATAAAACACAGTGGACCAACACCAGCAGCTGACATGGCACCCCAGACCATCACTGACTGTGGGTACTTGACACTGGACTTCAGGCATTTTTGGCATTTTCTTCTCCCCAGTCTTCCTCCAGACTGACTCTGGCACCTGATTTCCGAATGACATGCAAAATTTGCTTTCCATCCGAAAAAAGTACTTTGGACCACTGAGCAACAGTCCAGTGCTGCTTCTCTGTAGCCCAGGTCAGCGCTTCTGCCGCTGTTTTCTGGTTCAAAAGCACACCCTGTGCACGGTGGCTCTGGATGTTTCTACTCCAGACTCAGTCCACTGCTTCCGCAGGTCCCCCAAGGTCTGGAATCGGTCCTTCTCCACAATCTTCCTCAGGGTCCGGTCACCTCTTCTCGTTGTGCAGCGTTTTTTTGCCACACTTTTTCCTTCCCACAGACTTCCCACTGAGGTGCCTTGATACAGCACTCTGGGAACAGCCTATTCGTTTCAGAAATTCTTTCTGTGTCTTACCCTCTCGCTTGAGGGTGTCAATGATGGCCTTCTGGGACAGCAGTCAGGTCGGCAGTCTTACCCATGATTGCGGTTTTGAGTATGAACCAGGCTGAGAGTTTTTTAAAAGCCTCAGGAATCTTTTGCAGGTGTTTAGAGTTAATTAGTTGATTCAGATGATTAGGTTAATAGCTCGTTAGAGAACCTTTTCATGATATGCTAATTTTTTTTGAGATAGGAATTTTGGGTTTTCATGAGCTGTATGCCAAAATCATCAGTATTAAAAAACAATAAAAGACCTGAAATATTTCAGGTTGGTGTGCAATGAATCTAAAATATATGAAAGTTTAATTTTTATCATTACATTATGGAAAATAATGAACTTTTTCACAATATGCTATTTTTTGAGAAGGACCTGTATATATATATTGTTATATTGTTATATATATATATATATATTGTTGTTTGTTTTTGTTGTATTTACAATGCACTAAACAGAAGCAAGAATATCTGCAGAGAAGGGTTAGCCATTCTCAAAACATAAAATATTGATTTTATTTCAATTTTCGTTTTTGTGTTTCAGAGGAATAATCAGTGTTAAGGCATCTCTCTATTATGGACCATTCTAAAGGCAGAATTTATGCAAACGCGGATAAAATGCTTTAAAAACTTTAACAGAGATGTCTAGAAGGTATTTAATAGGTCTGCCCCCACATAAGATTTTTCTAGTTACTAGTCGTTCATTTGTCATTATTCAACTAATCGCAGGTTTATATTAAATTTACATCTATAATCCATAATGAGCCTTAATATATTCCGCGCTCAAGCACATGCATTAAGTTTGCCACAAAGCACAGGCAGAAGTAGCCTTATAATTGTGATGTAGCGTATCAGGCCTGAACCAGACAAATTAATGATTCGATCGTGAGCATGGTTGAAACAAGAGAAGCCGAATTCCTCGGAAAGGCAACAGGATGTTGTAAATCAACTCCTAGCACCACAGTCTGAAGCTAGATAACCAACCAGCTCTTTCACAGAACAGCTTTCAACATTAACACCATTAGAACAATTATTGACAATTTCAATTCGAAGAAGAGATGGTCAAATTTGGGGCAAGTAATCAAAGAGATGCACAGCGTTACCATCACATGTAAACCCATGATAGTAATCATGATCCACAAGCTCTTTGGATTGACTTCCCCCACCTCGAAGGAAACCAGACTGAAATTCCTAAGGAGACCTGTTAACCTCTCTGGTCTTCACATCTCCTTACACCACAGAATGGCACAGAGAATGCCTTCCAATGCATATATGCACCAAAATGAACTCAAAAAAAGACTTAACTCCATATCATACATGTAACCCACACATTTGATTATAATGTTTCTAATCACTTATTGTGTATGTCTTTTTAAATAACTCTTGAATCGCTTAAGGGATCATATTCGTGTTTAGTATGTGTGTGTTCGAATCTTCTTGCTTGAAACGTTTCTGACCATCAGTTATTTGTCAAATGTATCATATTCTTGTTATAGGAATCATGTCCAAATTATACCCTGCAAGAGCGGGAAAATTCGGACCACGTGCTTGATAAGATAACATATGATTTATGAATGGGTGGGACAGACAATGCAACACCCCGAGAAAATACAATATCTAATTGGTCAAGACAACATTTGAGGTGTGGCCAAAATGCCAGTTTAAATACTCAGGACACCATCAAATTTTGCTTGTAGCTTTTTGCTTTTGGCTTTTAGCCTTGGCTTTTAGCCTTTACTTTTTAGCTTTTAGCTTGCGTTAAGCTTTTGCTGTCAGTCATGCCGGCTTTTAGCCTTTGCTTTTAGTCATGCTTTGTCATCACTTTTAGCATTCTTAGAGCGCCGTTCCAGCGTGCTTCGGCCTGCACGCCTGCTACTTAGCCACGATGAGAAGAAACACCACCTAGTCTTGTCAAACTTTACTTCTATTCTTTTACTTTAGTTTCTTTTCTTTTCCGTTGAGAGTTTCGTGTTCTGAGTTAAGTTTTGCAACGCCGTGTCTCCGATTCTGACCTCGCGTGCCCGTCTGAAACTTCAACCAGCCCACAACTCTGCATCGTCAGCCAACGCCCAACCACAGGCTTCCCAAGACGTCACTTCAATGACTACTGAACTTCCAGTCAATCAGCAACCTCGGGAAACCCCCTTTTCAGCGACAACAAAGGGAACCCCGTTACACAGGCATCACAAGTAACGTACCTCCAGACTCTGATCTGTACTGGTGTTATCTAATATAAATTTTAACCTCATTGAGGAACTCAGCGCGAGGGTTAATTAAGTGATTAATGGTTGTTCATGTCTATGCAATTTCACATATTGCTGTAAACTTGAGATTTCACATTTTCATTCTCTTTAAACTCATTCTTCCCTAACTTTCTATCTTCCTGCAACTTGTGTGAGTGGGTGTGCTTATGTGTTAGATTTGTTTATATGTCTTAGATTTATCTAATAAAGCCTTATTCATATTGAAAAAGAGAAGTATCTTGTGTGTTTTGTGCTTACAAGTTAATGTCTTAAACTGCCGATCTTGTTTACTGTGCTAATTAATAGTGTTTTCACTATACTTTGGATATTAATATCCAGCGCAGATTTGATGTTATACAGCTCGTTCAGTGAATCGCTGCCTGTTTCAGTGATCAGCCGTGAAACAGTGATTCTGTTCAAATTCCCTTTAAAATCTTAAATGATTCCCTTTGAGCTAAATTGATCTGTTTCCCTTACAGTGAAAAAGGAGACATTTTAATTATTTATTAATAAACAAATGTTTTCTTGTCGGCTGCAATATGAAATTCACAGTACTGACTCTCTCCACATGGACGCGCCTTTAAAGAGAAATGCAACCTTCACAGATTACACAATGCTTTCATTTTGAATTGATTCGTTTAAAAGTAGACATTTCAAGCTTTCTGTAGATATATTTCTCATGTATGTAAGACACCACAATTTTAAGTTAATTCATTATCAGGAAAAAATTCAAGTGATCGAGAGGGCGCCTCACTGTCATGCATGTGCATTTATAATTTTTGCACAAACACTTGAATATGAATAATAATTCACATTTTGTAAATGCATTACAAAGTAAATAATTTTTACATGCAATTATCCAAAATAAAACCAAAGAAAGATTTGTAATGAAGATAAAATATGTAGACAAATAAGAATAAATGCTGCGCGTAGCACTCAGCATCACTTGCGCCGCGCAAATCATTCACTCTGATATTTTACACACCTGCATTTAAATGCGGCTGCAATTTATTTATTTATTTATTTATTAATTTTATTTTTTACTTTACTTAAATTATATGAAAGCAAGTAAAGAAGGCTCCCTTTAAAATCACTGAAGTTGTCAATTAATGAAGCTCTTATTTACATTGTGTGTATTTTGTTGATAATGAGAGAACTTGAGTTTAAACGTGAGGACGATTTATTAATCAGTCCATTCTTTAGAGTTTCAAGGATTTTGCTAAATCGTGCAGGTTTAATTTATTCATTTCTTGTTTAAATTAGGCCTAAATAATGGGAGTGAAATTATACAGTGTCTCACGTTTTACTAAAATAAAGGAAATAATTTATAAATGCAACAATTTCTTAATCAGTGTACAGACAGATATCTATTTCCCAAGAAGTTATCTGTCAAAATAAAGGACAGGTAACGAATAACAAAGTAGTGCATGACAAAAATGCATGCGTTTTACTGAAGGAATTTTAAAATATAAATTAAAATATAGGCCTAATATGTGAGAATATTGCCTTTTTTGATATAAATCCATGTAGCCTAGCTCACTAAAATAAACCACTTTTAATGCTTTGATGCAAATTAAACCACAATTTCTTTAGAATAATATAACACATAATTCATATTATATAAATAATACTGGACACCTATTAAATGTGTCAAATCTAAAATATGGTGTAATACTGTGCAGATTAGAGAAAATATAAGCACAGGCTCATAGGATTGACATTTATCCTGTTTGAATTCATTCTAAGAAACGCACATAACTTCATAAGTACTAAACTTTCATCTGTGAATATTAAATATTTTAACTTACAGTGTTTTTCTTTCATTTTCCCTGACTGCAGCCATCAAATGTAACACATCAGTGAGGCAAAGCCGACGTCTATTTGTGAAAATGTGCATTGATGCACTTGTTTGATAACTTGTGGTTAAAGCACCACTCAGTGTTCAAAAGCTGCAAATGCTCTTTGCAGAGGCGGCGGCGGCGGCGGTAGAACCATCATTTTGGTTGGCCACCTACTGTATGTGGAGACATACAAGGGAACATCCTGCCTCACAGGACCACAGTGCTACATATACACAGACACGTAATCCTATAAAAAAGATAAATATATACACATAACTTCTACAACAAAAGACTGGTTTGTAAATAAACTTCCTGAATTGTCTCAATTCCTCAGCAAATCTTATAGCTCAGAAAAACTTCAGTAACTTTGGCTAAATTAACTAAATGTAAAGCATCAACAGGTGCAGACATTTCCCAACAGCACAGCTGTAATGCCTTTATGAACTTCTTTACTTCCAAGATCAGTATTATTAGAGAGAAAGTTCTAATCATGCAGCTGTCAGCTACAGTATTGCATCAGACAGTGCATTATAGATTACCTGAGAGACAATTCCATTTATTCTATGATATAGGAGAGGAATAATTGTGTAAACTTGTCAAATCATCAAAACCAACAACATGTGTGTTGGTTTTGTTGATTTGACAAGTTCACGCAATTATTACATCTATTCCATCTGAGCTACTAAAAGTGATGCTTCCAGAAGTCATAGATCCTCTGCTGAATAATATTAATTTGTCAATGACTTTAGGATATGTCCCAAGTTCCTTCAAAAAAATTGATCCTAGAGAACTAGTTACAGACTAATCTCAAATCTCCCTTTTCTGTCAAAAATACTAGAAAAGGCAGTATCCTCTCAGCTATGTTCCTTCTTAGAAAGAAATTGTATCGGTGAGGATTTCCAGCCAGAATTTAGACCATATCATAGTACTGAAACTGCTCTGATCAGAGTTACAAATGACCTGCTTTTATCATCCGATTATGGTTCTATTTTTCTATTAGTGCTATGGGATATTAGGACTGCGTTTGACACTATCAACCACAACATTCTTTTGAGTTGACAACAAAATTATGTTGCCATTAGTGATATGGCATTGTCATGGTTAAAATCTTATCAGACCGTTATCAATTTGTAGCAGTGAATGAAGATCTATCATATTGATCACAAGTACAGTATAGAGTACCACAAGTTTCAGTACTAAGGCTGCTGCTTTTCATGCTTTACATGTTACCCTTGGGAGATATCATCAGGAAACATGATGTTAGTTTTAACTGTTATGCTGATGATACTCTGCTCTATATTTCCTCACGGCCTGATGACACATACCAATACACAAAACTAACGGAATGCATAGTTGATATAAAAAAACTGGATGACTAGTAATTTCCTACTGCTAAATTCTGAAAAAACAGAGGTGCTAATGATTGGACCAAAAATCTCCAAATGTAATAACCATATAATGTAATGTACTTACATTACACATTACACTTGTAATATCGACTGTCTAACACTTGATGGGCCCAATCATTCACCCAGCACAATGCGACACCAGGCGCGATGCAAGTATTTTTGCGAGTTTCAGCCCGAAACAGTTATTATTTTCACGTCCTGTGCCACATTGTTTAAATAGCAAATGCATTTGCACCCATGGGTGTGTTGGTCTGTAAACGAGGTGTGTTCAGGCACATTGTTGGCACATTGCTATTGCCTGAAATAGACTGTGCCATTGACCAACTGAAACCTGGTGTAAAGTCAATGGCGCAATATTTTTTTGTTTATTAAAGAGTGTGTTAGTAATATGTGCCTATATGTACACTCAGCTTATTACACACACAGGGACGCGCAGCAGCACACAAACATGCCAAATATTAAAAATTAAAGGATTACAATGCAAAAGATTATTAATTTGCCCCGTAGATTGTCTACTCATGTGCTTTAACGTCGTGCACAAGCAGATCTGTTTCCAGATCTGAAGCATTCAGTCTCTGCTCTTGCAAATTCTGTCATGTTAATAGCGAATTTGCCATGGCACAAGCACAACTGGCTTTTAATGGGGTGATGAAATGAGCCTCTGAAATGTTTATTGCATGTTACACCCAAAACACACCCATTACTCATTGAGAGAATAGGGACAACCCTTTTAGACCATGCACATGGCACACCGAACATTTTTCCCATCGTTAAACTAGAAAAATTGGATTCAGACCTAAGTGCATTTGCGTTGTGCGCTTAAGACCATGCGCTTAAATCATTAAAATATGGCCTGATGGCTGCTCTGTCAATTCTTCATCATCAGTTAGGAACCCAGGTGTACTATTTGATAGCAATTTTTCCTTTGAAAATCATGTTTCTGCCATTTGTAAAACCACATTTTTCAATCTTAAAAATATATCTAAATTATTACCTATGCTCTCAGTGTCAAATGCAGAAATGTTAATTCATGCTTTCATGATCTCAAGGTTAGATTATTGTAATGCTTTATTGGGTGGTTGCTCTGCACACTTAATAAACAAATTCCAGCTGATTCAAAATGCAGCAGCCAGAGTTCTTACTAGAACCAGGAAATATGGCCATATTAGCCCGGTTCTGTCAACTCTGCACTGGCTCTTTATTGAACATAGAATACATTTTAAGCTCTTTGATATTGTATTGCCCAGGAACCTGAATGACCCCACTGTTACCATTGTGTTGTTCTGGTTATTGGGACTGCATGCAACCTTCTGTCTGTAAGCATACTTAACACTGTCCTGGATGAGACAGATGAGTGTATCTGCAATCTTCAGGAGCTGGACAGAGGGGTCTGTAGAGGTGTAGTCATTGGTGTAGAGGGAGAAGAGCAGTGGGGGTTGCCAGTGCTGCTTGTACAGGTGTTTAATATGAAGTCCACAAACAAGATCCTCACATAAATCAGTGCTCTGTTGAGATGTTGCAAGATGTAGTGTGGTCGCATGTTGACAGACCTGTTTGCCCAATACGCAAATTGAAGGGGGTCCAGCAAGGGTCCAGTGACGTCCTTTAGGTAAGTTAAAACCTTTCAAACAACTACATGACCACATATGTTAGAGTAACAGTTCTATGGTCATTCAGTCTTGTGGGGACCTTTTTTTTGGGATGGGGATGTTGGTGGAGCATTTTCTTCAAAGATCGTAAGTGCACAGGGGATGAAGAGGGGGTTGCTGGAATTGTTGATGAATGAATGGAGAGAAGGCCAAACTGGTGTCTTTCAGGTTTTTCCACTCAAATTCCTGGTTATTGTGACTGCATCAGACAACCAACTTTTAACCTTCTGTCTGTAAGCAGACTTATAACTGTCCTGGATGAGGCAGATGAGTGTATCTGAAATCTTCAGGAGCTGGACAGAGGGGTCTGTAGAGGCGTAGTCATTGGTGTGGTTGGAGAAGAACAGTGGGGAGAGCACACATCCCAGGGGGCGCCAGTGCTGCTTGTACAGGTGTTGGATATGAAGTCCAAAAACAAGATCCTCACATAAATCCCTGGTCTGTTGAGATGTTACAGGATGTAGTGCAGTCGCATGCTGACAGACCTGTTTGCCCAATATGCAAATTGAAGGGTCCAGTGATGTCCTTTTGGTGAGTTAAAACCAGTTTTTCAAATAACTTCATGAATGCAGATGGTAACAGTTCCACAGTCGTTAAACCAAATGACTTTAGTCCCAACCAAACCAAATTCAACAAAAAATAAAGGACACATGCAGTAGGGATGTAACAAATCACTCAACTCACAATGTAATATGATTCACGATACTATTTTCTCACGATTTTTGAGATAAATTATATATGAAAATATGTCCTTTTATTATTGCTTGGACAAAATGTTGAACATTTCTTTGAGATATTTTCAAACAAACCCCAAATCCAAAAAAGAAACAGCACAAATAAAATGAATATCTTCATATAAACAAACTAAGGATTTGAGTGTTTTCTTTTGATTTTTTTATTATGTTTTCATGCGTTCGCAAGTGAGGTGAGAGCAACAAAGTAGCCGGAAGTCATTCATTTTCAATGTGAGCCGGTGACAAGCTCTGGCGAGCAGCGCATCTTGGATGGTGCAGCGTCGAGGAGAGTTGAAGTCAAGTCAACTTTATGATAATGAGCTATGACACGGTTCTGCGGCAACCATCAGAATGTAGAAGTCCTCCGCTTGAGAGGATTCCAGAGAATGCAGTCCTGTAAACTTTGGTTCAGAGCATACTAGTTCCCAAGCAAAATGTAGGAGAGGTTGATCATTGCTGTGGTAGGTTTCCCAGTAATTTCCTATGTGTCCCTGTTTGCGTACAGGGACATAAATAAAAAAAAAAGGACAGCCACATCTAATTTTAATGCTCTCGCCGGCAGCGGTGTGAACGCACAGTTAGAGGATTTTAATCATGATCAAACAAATCAGTTTTTAATCTAAATTAGATTGTATAATTTTGAAATTTAAAGCACAAACAGAATGGTCTGACTTTAACTTTGAAATTATGCTACATAAAACATCTGACAAAAACAGCAGACGGGCTAAATTAGATGCAGATTCACTCTCTGACAGCAGATAGCGCTTATGGAACAGCAGCGATACAGCGTTTTCTTTGGTAACCGCTGTAAACAAAGGAGCACAGTGCTGATTTAATATGCATTATACAGAGTCAAGATGAAAAGAAAATATCATCTAAACTTTTCTAAAGACAGTCAGTTCCCCTCAGAGATACATTAATAAAAAGTCCTACCCCCAACTGTAACGCGATTCGTTTTATATCTCAACCGATTTTAATCTTCACATATTTGTATCAATTTTCAACTGGATCGCGGGGCATCGTTACATCCCTAATGTGCAGTGGAGTGTCAGAGTTAAGTGCACGAATTTGTGGATTGTGGATTTTGTAAATAAATGAATGTCCCAGCCCTAAATGACACACTTCATGTGCACTTGCAGACTTACAATTGTGACTCTATGCTCACATCTGTTAAATCCATAGGACTGCAGATTGTTCCATTTCTCATTTTAGTCAAAGTGGAATTACATCATGAATGTTTGGACTACAAGGGTTTAGGGTGCATCTGGCACTTCTTGTGTATGACAAGTACTGTAAACATGAGTGGTGTCAATATTGCAGGAAAAGCTTGACACATACCAGTGACTATACATTATTTAACACTATTCTATTCATTTGGATATTGATATGGGAACTTTTGTTGTAAAGTAAGTTTCATTTATAATGTACTTTAAACCGGTGTAAAATTTTCATACTGGTATTGTCCCTCATTTTGTGTCATGACTTCACAAAATGTAGTCTAGTAAGGACAATATTTATCCCTATTAGGTAACATCTAATAATAACTTTCATTAATAATCTATTAGCAAACATAATATAATGCTTAGCAGATCATTAGTTAATATACAGTATATTCACATAGCTAGAATTATGAGATAATGTGCTTGTTAATGTTTACTAATGTACTTATTAATATTATCTAATAAATAACAGGTCATTATTTCATGTAAATAATCATGCTTACAAATGACATTCAACTTTCAATTCATGTAATTATGCACTTCTTGAAATCATTCAAATGATTTTAACAGATGATATAAAATTATTTAAAGCTTTGGTTAATACACAACACTTTGGCTGCTATTGAGGTATGATACTGGTAAGGTCAAGGACGGGTTTAGTCATATGGGTAATTTTAAGTTTTGGTTAAGGGGTCAAATGTGGACATGGGTCAAATTGATTAGTATAAGGGAACACGGTTCTATCTGTATATATGACATTGTTTTGATAAATTAAATATTTCCTTGAAAAATAGATTTGTCCCACGCCCCCTAAAACGTCAACATTTTAAACACGCCCCCCATGTCTATGTCACTATAAGGGTATACTGTTGTTTTTTTGTTTATGGAATTTTTTTGTTTAATTGGTTATTTTGTTGAGATTTAGATTTTGTTTTTTGTTTTTGGTGTATGGTTTATATTGCCCTGCAAAGTGGACAGCACAGGATATTCCGTCATGATTCCAGTTCGAAACTAGTGTAAATGTTCCATTCAAAGGGGGTTTATGTTTTCAAGTGTTGGGTGTAACGCGTTACAAAGTAGTTACTTGCGTTACATTTGCCAGTAGCACCTTCATCACACACAAGGCACACAACACAGAGAACAGAAGGGAAGGGGAGGAGGGCGTGAATGGAACAGTGATTGGTCTGGGTTTGGCACGAGGTATCATTTACCATCACCGATTGGTCGACACCCAGCAGCCAGCAGCAGAGCGGCACCCTCAAAGACAGATGGGGAAAAATGGAAGCGTCAACAACGGCAAGCTCTTTTTCAGAGGAAGGATCCCAGCAACAGAAAGCTAGTTTCGACGGCTGGAGATTCAGTAATTATTTTGAATATATTCAACGGAAGGAAAATAACTAGACAGTGAAGTGCACACTCTGCCCGGGGAGAAAGCTGCTCTCCACCGCTTGTAACTCTACCTCTCCTCTGCACTGTGTTTTGCATTTTAACAATTTACCTCTCCTCTACACTCCTCTGCACTGTGTTTTGTTTTTTATTTATGGATATAATTTTTTTGAGGAAGTTAATATTTTTTTTTGTTTGTACTTGTAAATTGACAATCAAATTGATTGTTTGCACTAGACAGTGTTTGTTAAACATTGAGGAAGTTAATATATGTTTGGACTTGTTATAAATTGACAATCAAATTTATTGATTGTTTGCACCAGACGGTGTTTGATAAACATTGAGGAAGTTAATACTTGTTTGTACTTGATTGCACAAGTACAGTTGTTTGTAGTTATTTGTGCTAGACAGTGCCAGTCTGTTGTTGGCGTAATAAAGACCCTAAAGAACACTACCCCCTTTGTATGTTCTCCCTCCATCTGATGCATCTCAGGCAATTATAGAGTAATTAAGAAAAAAAAATGTAACTAGTAATATAACTAGTAATATAACTAGTTACTTTCCCCAGGGAGTAATAAAGTAAAGTAAGGCATTACTATTTTTGAGAGTAATATGTAATATGTAATATATTACTTTTTTGAGTAACTAGCCCCAACACTGATGATGTCACACTCGTCTGGGTGTGAAGACGTAGTAGGGAGTAGGGAGCAATTAACACGGTGCAGGGATCATATCAATCGGAACGCAGTTCATGCACATAGCTCTCTTCTAAACGAGCTGGTTATATGAATCAGGTGTGTTTAACTAAAAGAGACATGCAAAATATGCAGAGCAGGGGGAGCGTGAGAACTGGTATTGGGAACCGCTGTAGTAAGGGCCGTAACATTTTCCGTCACACGCTTGAGGCATTCAGCCAATCACAACGCACTGGATAGCTTGCCAATCAGAGCATAGCCTTGCTTTTCGGAACAATGAGCTTTGTGAAAATCGATGAGTTTCAGAAAGGCATAACATAATGTACAGTATGTGGAAAAAAAACCTTAAACTGCATAAACGCATTGCATTACACCAAATTCACAAAATAATGTTTCTTTTTAGCAACGTCATATGACCCCTTTAATGATATACAATAGTATACTAATGTAAGTGTTGAGGCAATAAAAACATGTTTTTTTCACCCAACCCAAATTACAATGTGTATGTCTTTAGCGAGCATTTAGCTAAACTGTACAAAACCACTCTTTAAACAAACGTTGTCACATCAGTTAAAAGTCCAATGCCCATAAAGATACTAAAAAATTATATAAATTTATAAACATTTAGAAATGATGAATAGTTTCAACGATTGGGTACTGCAAAAAAACATGAACAAATGATCAGTAAATGATTAGTTAAGATGTGTAAATAGGGTGAATTCAGGACCTTTGGGACACATTTTGCCATGGAGATGACTTATTATCAAGGTACTAATGGTTAGTAAATGTTTATAAACATTTACAAATGATGAATAGTTTCCACTTATGATTGGGTACTGCAAAAACTTGAACAAATAATTAATAAATAATCTGTTAAAATGTGAAAATATTAGAAATTTATACAACCAACAGATACCAAAATATAGGATCTTCACAGACTGTGATTATTTATTCATTTTATTTATTTCCCACAGCATTCGTAAACGTAAAAAAGAGCATTAGGTCATGTATGAAAAGTACATTGACAATTAAGCTTGTAATTATTGTATAATTTGTTAAAATCAGTTGTAGATTTTTTTTTAAGTGCATGATTGCACTTTTTTTTTAAGTGCATGATTGCAGTTTAATGACATTTGTAAACATTAACTAATGATCTGTTAGCATCTGATCAGCATTATATAATGTCTGATGATTTATTAATAAAGCTTTCATTCATTGTAAACCATCTGTCAAAATAATTTGAATATTTTTAAAAGTACATGATCATATGAACTGAAAAGTTTAATGACATTTGAGAACATTTCAAATTACATTAAATAATGATCTGTTAATCATAAGTTAATGTTTAATAAGTACATTAGTAAGCTTTAACAAGCATGTTATCTCACATTTCTGGCTATGTGAATTTATATTAATTAATGATCTGTATGCATTATATATGCATTATATAATGTTAATGATTTATTAATAAAAGTTATTATAAAGTGTTACCACATTAGATAATACCATATGATAGACTAACTATAAATCTAAAAAAAACGTACACATTTGTGTTACGAATAAAATGTGAAAAATTTGAGTTTATGACAAAAGGTCTTGAGTTATTGAGCGATTTCGCTTTTTTGATTGCTGTACTATTGACTATTGATTGACTATTAGCTTATCAATGTCTTCCCAAATTGAGATCTACCATCTGGCTGTCATGAACTGTACTGGGAGGAACGAGAGAGAAACGTTGAGTATAAACAGTAGTCTTAAATCCAAGAAACACAGGGGGTAATCCACAATGGAAACAGAGTATAAGGCAGGCAGAGTAGACCCGACAAAAACTAACTGAATGGACTGCGGATTTTAAACACAGGATAACGAGGGGACTAAGGAGACAATAAAATTAATAATTGAAATGAGTGAGAAAATTGGTCATGGGGGGGAAAATGGGTCAAAAGGAGGGTAGCTAATCATTACAGGAACACAGGGCTGACAACCTAGGCCTTAACGGTTTGGTCTGCATGATCAGTTGTATGGCAGAATAATAAACATAATAATAATAATAATTACAAAAGGGTTTTAGCGCTTTGCGCTTGAACCCTAATGAACAAAAGTACATTTATACATTAACAGAATAATAAATGCTGATAAAAAGTATTTTCTTTATTCTTTTATTAAATATATATATATATATATATATATATAATATATATATATATATATATATATATATATATATATATATATATATATATATATATTTATTTATTTATTTATTTATTTATTTGTTTGTTTGTTTATTTTTTTTTTCAAGATAACTAATGCCTTAGCTAAAATCAGAGGCGGACAGTAGTGAAGTATTTTTATCTCTGCTGTAAAATTACTTTTCAAGTGTCTGTACTTTAGACTGTTTTTCTTTAGAAAACTTTACTTCACAACATTCCAAAGCATTAAACTGTACTTTTTACTGCACTACAGCATTCGTAAACGGAAAAAAAAAGAGCATTAAGTCATGTATGAAAAGTACATTGAAATTAAGCTTGTAATTATTGTATTATTTGTTAAAATCAATTGTAGATTTTTTTTTTTTAAGTGCATGATTGCATTAATCGAAAGTTTAATGACATTTGTAAACATTTACTAATGATCTGTTAAGCATTATATAATGTCTGATGATTTATTAATAAAGCTTTTATTCATTGTAAACCATCTGTCAAAATAATTTGAAGATTTTTAAAAGTACATGATCATATGAACTGAAAGTTTAATGACATTTGAGAACATTTCAATTTACATTAAATAACGATCTGTTAATCATTAGGTAATGTTTAATAAGTACATTAGTAAGCATTAACAAGCATGTTTTCTCACATTTCTAGCTATGTGAATATATATTAACTAATGATCTGTATGCATTATATATGCATTATATAATGTTTGTTAATGATTTGTTAATGAAAGTTATTATAAAGTGTTACCACATTAAATAATACCATATGATAGATTAACTATGAACAAATCTAAAAAAAAAAACGTACACATTTGTGTTACGAATAAATGTGAAAAATTTGAGTTTATGACAAAAGGTCTTGAGTTATTGAGCGATTTCGCTTTTTTTGATTGCTGTACTATTGGCTATTGATTGACTATTAGCTTGTCAATGTCTTCCCAAATTGAGATCTACCGTTTTCTGGCTGTCATGAACTGTACTGGGAGGAACGAGAGAGAAACGTTTGAGTATAAACAGTAGTCTTAAATCCAGGAAACACAGGGGATAATCCACAATGCAAACGGCAGGAACATAACGAATAGACCCGACAAAAACTAACTGAATGGACTGTGGCTTTTAAACACAGGATAATGAGGGACTAAGGAGACAATCAAATTAACAATCAACATGACGGAGAAACTGGGTCACAGGGAGCAAAACACACACACAGACAGGTCCCTAATCCTGACACTGGCTTGGTTTCATGTGTCTAGGCCTTACGGTTTTGGTCTGCATGATCAGTTGTATGGCAGAATAATAAACATAATAATAATAATAATAATAATAATAATAATAATATTAAAAGGGTTTTACACTTTGCGCTTGAACCCTAATGAACAAAAGTACATTTATACATTGAATAAAAATGCTGATAAAAAGTCTTTTCTTTAATTATATATATATAAATATGATAAAAAATTATCTTTTCTAATATTATATCTATTATATATATATATACTATATATATATATATATATATATATATATATATATATATATATATATATATATAAGTTATCTTGAAAACAAAAAAATACATATATATATATATATATATATATATATATATATATATATATATATATATATATATATTATTTTTTTTTTTTTTTTTTTTTTTCAAGATAACTAATTCCTTAGCTAAAATCAGAGGTGGACAGTAGTGAAGTATTTTTACTCTGCTGTAAAATTACTTTTCAAGTGTCTGTACTGTACTTTACACTGTTTTTCTTTTGAAAACTTTACTTCACCACATTCCAAAGCATTATATTGTACTTTTTACTGCACTACGTTTCATATTAAATATCAATTAATAATTAATTAATTTAGAAACCTATTACTTTATTAGTTTTACTCAAGTAAAAGTAATTCAAAGATTTAATTGGGTACAAGAAAGTACTCAATATTTTAATATTCTTAAGTATTAATGATAAAATCAAACAACTTTTATATATGAAATGATGTACAGTAAAAAAAGTATGACATTATGCTTTGGAATGTAGTGAAGTAAAGTTTTCCAAAGAAAAAATACTCTAATAAACTAAAGATACTTTTTAAATTTACTTGAGTAAAGTAAAAATACTTCACTACTGTCCGCCTATGGCTAAAATTAACATTATTTTAATTATTGTAAATTAACAATTGGTTTTGTGTTTTCTGTTCTAAACTAATTCTGTATTCTACATGCCTTTCATTAAGGTCAGTACTTGTATTTACTCTTTACTCTTTAAAATGGTGATCCCGGGTTCCAGGATTAAAATAATGGGCATCCCCTTGGTAGAAAAAAAAATGACAAAAAGCATTCCCTCAGTAAAACCACCATCCCTCTGACCATCCCCTTTGAATTAATAATGTGTATTATGTCAAACTTATCATGCAATTTAAATGTTAAAATTATCTACTTAAGATATTTCAAGAATAAAGGTGACTGGCCAATCAGAAATCGGTTCTGTAACATGCTGCCCACAAGCGAAAGCAAGTTTTTCATCATTTTTCACTCAAAATGGTTTCTAGTGCAACTTTTGAATTTCTTTTTGAAAGGTATGAATTTTTTCCTTCATTAGAATTTAAAGATTCCCCTGACATGTTATTGTGCTGTATGTGTGACTGTGAGGGACTGAGAGAAGATAGTACAGCTGACATTATCGGGTCATCGACTTTGCAAAAACCAAACAAAAACATGTCTTGAGAGTCCAAAAGCATTCACTGTGCGATGAAGCCTATTAGAATACAGGTAAAATGAACTTATATTTCATTTCAAGCAATTAAAGAAATAAATATCCATTTATGAGTTTTTATTTTTTTTAGATTTATTGCACAAGCAATGCACTGTTCTGAATATCAGTACATATGCGAGCACATATGTGCTATTAATTTTATACAACAGTGCTTAGCAACACGGTGTTTTGTTCCTTGAATTAATCAGTTTTTGAAATATATCGAGTGAGCCAGTGATTCAACCATCCGTCCGTTCAGATGGACACTTTCCCTGCATCCCAATGTGGACTATCAACTAGGACTATTCACCATATCTGCCTAAATAGTGTTGAAAATGACTAATATCACATATAATTTAGTATGGGATAGTTTGCACATTGGGGCGCAGGCTTGTTTTGTTTCTAATTGAATCAGCAGTTTTGAACAAATCATTTGATTTGAATGATTAAATCAATCATTTATCAATACAGGGACTTGCTGCCACTTACTGGTGGTTTAATTGTCATCATTATTTATCCATGACATTCCTAAACCAGGCAAGGTTTCAGCACAAAAACACATTTAGCAAAATATTGTTTAATTATCATTATTGACCCAAAATTCCTCCATTTTAGGCCAAAGAAGGGTAAAAAAAAAGGTTATAAATAATAATTCCTTTAATAAGGCTATTTTTTTTGTATAAAAAAAAATAAATAAAATTAAAAAAACATTTTTAAAAACCATCCCCCTGATTTTTTTTAACAAATCGACCACTGCCTATAGCAGAAACAGATTATTAGCATTTACCTTCAGTTGTCCTCCAGCCCAAATGATATTTTTAGTATTAAGCATTAAGCGTTGGAGAGGGGGAAGTGAGGCATCATAGTATCCCACAGATTTGAATTGGAATAATCCATCGGAGTCCTGTTGCCAGTTCACAACTTCATATTGGGCTACTGCACCACCTGTGCTGTCAAACCACACATGATCTCCCATCTTTATACTGAAATTTACATTTTTCAGAGCCTCAACAACCTAGCAAAAAAAAGACAGTTTTGATATTATCATTAAAAACGTGCAACAAAAATAATGCTCCCTCTTTTTTATCTGTCTTTTATCTTTTACCTCCTGTGGTTGTATAGTCAGGCTTTTCTCACAGCCTTCTTGTCCTTTGCACTTAAGTAGACTGTGTAGTGAATGAGCTACAGCATAAACTGCTTTGTAGACATTGCTTGCATATCTTTGTTCAGGTACATCTTCATTGTAGCTTTTTAGCGCAAGTAGCTCCTCATATCTGCTGCAATTTAATGCATATTGAGAAGAATTCCCCTCACTCTGTGAGCATGGAAAAGCTGTATCCCAGAATTCTTTTATAACATAATCTGCAAACCCTTCAATATTAATTTTTCTCACTGCAAATCCAAGTGACCCTCCCAACGAATGAAAACTACTTGAAGTGATGTAATTCTTTGTAGTTATCCATGACTCCACACCAATCATTTGAAAGCCTGCAATTTTCTGCATACTTAACTGATCAATAAGTAAGCCCATCTCAACAAATGAAACAAATGAAACAATCACTTTTGCTGTGCCTCTTTTAATTATGTCTACCACTTTTTTAGTTTTTCTGTTTCTGTTCTGTAGAATTTCACAGAGTACTCCACACAAATCCCCTCCTCCTGGGCTATTTGAAGAAATGCGGCCATTCCATTGTTTCCATAGTCATTGTCACTGTTCACAGCTCCCACCCAAGACCATCCAAAGTACTTGACTATGTATACAAGTGCTCTGCTCTGGTGGTAATCACTAGCAATAGTCCTGAAGAATGATGGGTAATATTTCCTGTTACTGAGACATTCACAAGTGGCTGAGGGACTTATCTGAAAAAGAAAGCACAGGAAACAATGATAAAGTCAAATGGTAATCGTCAAACATTTAAAATTACTGCTCCTTACCACTGGAATTTTAAAAGGTCCTGTAGTTCTGGACAGAATCACTGTAGCAGAAGATTCTGATTCTCCTATGATAGCATGTAAAGGAGGATGTCCATTGCATCTGTCTCCTAGTCCAAAGTCTTGACCATTCATCACTCCAGTTGTTGCACTCATTGTAGACAATCTTGATCCACAAGTATCATAGATTCTATATCCAATAGTAACATTTGGTAGCAAACTTTCACTTCTATTAATTTCCTCAATTGCAAAGATCATGATTTGCGCCAGACGAAAATCTCTTAGATTCACACTGTTAAATGAAATATTAAATTATTAGGCTAAACATATATATATATATATATATAGACTATATATATATATATATATATATATATATATATATATATATATATATATAATATATATATAAACAAACATATATAAGGTGGAGAAATATGGGATAATAATTCTTTATTTTTCAACTGTGGTTCAAATTCGACACAATAAAATTACAGATGTTTTTGGTGGGTTTGCTATAGATTATCTAATAATAATAATTATTATTATTATTTAAAGCAGCTTTTATTAAATTTTTGTTAAGTTAAATTTTCTTAAATCATCATTGTAAACAAACCTTGAGCATAACAGATGTTGAGGTTTTTGTGTAAACTCTAAAGAAGGTAACGTTTCCTTCCTGTGGATTGCAAAATCCCCTCCGATAGTTACATCTCCATCCTTGGACAGCAGCGGGTATTTAGGGTCTCCCATTTTTGACAGAATGTTTCTGCCTTTGTATGAAGCTGATGGAAAAGGATGAGTGCGTAAAAAAAGAGAAGCATCCCAATGACTGTGAGCTCCACAGCAGATAACAAATGCGAATGATCTGATACAGCATTTTCACTCTTATAGACACAACTGACATGGTTGAATGAATGAGAAAATAGCCAAAGACCTCATAGGACATGAAATTAACCAGGTCATGCAGGCCTGTAAATAGATTATTGACAGTCTTGTTTTCTCATGCTGTCAGAAGATTGTAAGTATTCATTCTGTCAATGTTCAATTGTCACTATAATTGTTATTTTTGTACTACTATATATATATATCATTATATATAATATATATATATATATAGTAGGGGTGTAAATCGGATGGTTCGTCACGATACGATATTGATTCTCATCCCCAGCAATACGATATTTGCCGATACCTCAAAAAATTATACGATATGATTACGATTCGATTCAATACAGAAGTATATCGATTGATGTTTTGATATTATACATCTATTTTAAACAACCATCTACATTTTTATTAACTCACAAATGCAACCAAAATATATAATATGAACATTTATCTGAAATTTTCACATAATGTACCTCAATTGGGACATTCACAAAAAACAAAATAGGCCTACACATTTATATATATATATATATATATATATATATATATATATATATATATATATATATAATACAGAAAATATATATTTGTAAAAACAATTCTGGCTGCTTCTATGGGCTCAGTGCTAAAAAATCTTTCTACAGGTAACCAAATTATGAGCAATGGCAGAAAATAAATACAATACATCAAAGACACAAGTTCAATAAACTTTAAAACAGTTAAATAAACTGCTTTTTAGGTTTTCAACTCCGTCTAAAATATATTTTAATGTATGTTATGCAGTAATGTAGTAATAGTCTTCACTGTATAAATTAAATATAGATTAATCATTTTTGATTTTACAAAGGTTATTTAGTCAGGAGCAGAGAGCACTTTTTTGACAGCATTAGATTTATTATTAGTTTGCTTTCACTATAAGAACCAAGCACGGATTTAATAAACACATACCTTTTCTTTCTGAACTGTTTACGTTAAGACATATGGACTAAACGACTGTGTTTACTAGGAAATTCGCCAAAAAACGCACATTTTGATGTAATTTTGTCTCTATTTATTCATCCATGCACAAAAAAAATGGAAGGGAGCTCAATTTAGTATTCATGCGATACGGCTGAAAATGTGGAAAGTGCCAAATAAGGTGCATATTTATATTACAGATATCGATATTTTGCGTTTGGCATCGATGCAATCGTATCGTCAAACATCGTATTGATGTATCGATCCATATCGATGAATCATTACACCCCTAATATATAGGCTGCCATTCTGAACTGTCTTACAGAGTACAACAGTGATATTCACCTATGATAAGAAAGTAATCACTTACTTTTCACAGGTTTAAAGGCTTCATGTTTCATGCCTTGATTTCATTCATCTTGATTTCTCAAAATTAAGTAATTATGCTTTTCCTAAGCCCGAACTGCTGTGTGCTTAATTTACAGAAGACTAAAAATACAGAGATTAAGATTGTCCTTTAATAATAAACTACATTTTCAGTTTGTTTATCCAAATCCTAATGTTGCCTTGAGAACACTTGGAATATATGGCACGAGTTGCAATGGATTATTTTATGACACAGTTGAGTCATTTTTTAAAGCTTGAAGAAGTTCATTATTCCCAATTTCTCAATTTTTAAGAAATTTAAATAATTTCCATAGACAGTTACAGACAGGCGCGCTGGAAGCTGTTTCATGCGGGGGGGGGGGGGGGGGGGGGGGGGGCTGAGGGGCTGGGTTGGAAAAATATATGTGACGTCATTATGTTGTGACTGACGACATGAAATTTCTCTACTAGTCTTCTCCCCTGGCGTGATTCTTACTGTTTTATACACAAAAATTGACCTGATGTACTTGTACTTTGATGTTTAATAAAAATAAATAAATAAAAAAATAATAAAAAAAAATCTCTGTAGGCTGTTTAGGCTATGTGTTGTAGCCATTAAAGGAAAACATATTTGGTTTCATATTTGTTTAAAGTATAGAAATAGGATACTAATGTAATTTTTTTATTTATTTAATCAATGTTTTTATTATGAAAGTGAATTGCATGCAGATATGAGAAAGATATGATACATCATGCGCAATGTATAATAGCCTATGAGGGCGACATGGAGTGGGTTAAGAAACTATAGGACATGATTTTGATACCACTTTATTGAGTTTTGTTTTGTAGAATTGACTCAGTGTTTTTCAATCAACGTTATTGTTGAAAAGATTTTCTTTTTTTGTGTATAAATTGTATCTTAATTTTGATCAATAATTTTATCAACCCATTGCCTGTATTTAATAAATCAAGCAAATATATTAGCAGTTTAGACAATGTAATAAGGTGGCCTGGCACATCACTTGTATTGCACGTGAAACTGAAGGGCGCAGCCCCCGCAGCACCCCCCTTCCCGCGCCATTGGTTACAGACAAATAAGTTGTGAAGGAATGAAATCAACTATAAGCGGATAAAAGACTTTGTTTGGTAATAATTGTGATGCATGGCAGTGTTCACAGGGGTGTTGATTATTTTATGGTTTTGGAACCATACAACTGTGGGATTTTGCCACTGTGAATTTTTTTTATTTTTCTACAAAAAAAAATAAAAAATAAAATAAATAAATATCTGAATTATTATATTGTGCAGAATGTGTAGAACGATTTATTTATTCAGTCTTTATAATCTGCCAGATTATTTCCATATATATGATTAGATTTTTTTTTTTTTTCTGTCAATCTACATTTAATTCAATTATTTTTGTCATGTCATATTGTTAGATTGGGTGATGTCTGTACCATCCATTTAGATAACTGACAGCACTGTTACCCTGTTGCTTTGAGTTTCTTCTTCATGGTCAAGAAGGACAGAGAATGAAGGCCGCACTGACTATAGAGCTTTGATTAACACTTTACAATAAGGTTGTATTAATGCAAATCTGTTCAGCATTACTTAATCTTTGTTAATTTACACATACACTAATACCTTAGGTAATGCATTAGTTAACATGAACTAACAATGAATAACACCACTGTTTGGGATTACTACATTTTCTGTTAATGTTAACTTATGCATGTACTAATGCATTTCTTCACATTAACAGATTAATTAGTTAACATTGTGGTTAATGCACACAAGTTAAACAAGTAATTGTGTGCACATCCCACATTCTGGCAGGTGCAGGACAAAAGAACTAAAAACAGATTAATTAGTTAACATTGTGGTTAATGCACACAAGTTAAACAAGAAAACTGCTTTTAACTCCCATGGATATTTGATAAAAGGCAACGTTTTCGACCCTGCTGGGGGTCTTCTTCAGGCAAATGGTTGAACACATTTGATAAAGGGATATATATAGGCCTTACAATCAAACTGAACCACCCTGTGATTTAAATTAGCTTGATTGGGTCTAAACAAGTCCTAATAGCCCCACCCATTTACTCAATTAAGAGAACTCTTGCATAGGAAAAACAATCAATGCCAATTCATAAGCATGCAAAATTGCAGACTTTACAATTTCATAGTCACCACTTTGTTCAGTAGTCAGCACTGAATACACCTTGCCAATTCTGCTCTACAGTAGGTGGCCATCCAAAACGTTGCTTCTACCGGCCGCTCGTACCGCCGCGGCGGCGTCTGCAAGGTGCATTTGCAGCTTTTGACCGCTGAGTGGCGCTTTAATCACAAGTTATCAAACAAGCACATCAAACACATTTTCGCAAATAGACGTCAGCTTGCCTCGCTGATGTGTTACATTTTGACGGCTGCAGTCAGGGAAAAATGAAAGGAAAAACACTATATTTAAAATATTTAATATTCACAGATGAAAGTTTGGTACTTATGAAGATATACAAATATATACAAAATCACTATATGATATTTAAATTTATGTGCATTTCTTTAGAACGAATTCAAGCAGGATAAATGTCAAGCCTGTGCCTAAGCCTGTGCTTATATTTTCTCTAAGCTGCACAGTATTACACCATATTTTAGATTTGACACATTTAATAGGTGCAAACAATATATGCAGTATTATAAGGAGCGCCGGTTATATAATATGAATTATTATGTTATAAATGTATTATTGTGTTATAAATGACTTGTGTACATATACAAATAAGGTGATAACAGGTACAGTAAGGAAAGGTCTACAAATGATATGTAACACATTTACAAGTGATGAATAGTTTACACTTTAGATTAGGGGATGCAGAAAGCTTTGTAAATGATTTATTCATGCGTTTACACATCATCTATAACAGGTGTTGAACACTTTGTAGTGTGTACTAAGTACTGACTGGTGAGGGTATAGACAGCTGTCTTCTCTGAAACACATGGAGTCTTTAACTCTGTGCACCTGATGTGAGCTTCAGTGGGAAGGTAATAACCAGTTCACATCACTAGATCCCACACAGAACACAAGTCTGTGCACAACCCACTGGAATCACCTGACTAAGACATTTATAAATGTTTATCAACTTCAAAACAAATGAATTACTCCTCTTAAAAATAGTGCCTTTAACATACCTGCATGTTTGTGCTTTTGAACACGGACCAGCTAACAAATTTGCCAATAAATCATATACTGATCATTTACTAATGGTTATTCATCATTTGTTCATGATTAACAATTGTTTATTGAGATAATTGTACAAAACAATTTTGACATAAATACTTCAATGATTTATAAGTGATAAATAATGTATCAACTAATAACTTATAAACCATCTACTAATGATCCGTTTGATTTATTTCATGATTTGAATTTTTTTAAGATAACTTACGACACATTTGTAAATTGTTAGCGTACCATTCATTTATCATTTATGAACGTATAATCATGTTTTGTAAAATGATTTGTTTATCATTAACCAATAACTTATAAGTGACTTATAACTGAATTAATAAAACATTACTAAAATGTTAACTTATTACTTATTAATCATTTATGAATGTATAGTCATGTTTTGTAAATGATTAGCTCATCATTAACTAATAATTTATAAATGACTTATAACAGAACGTATTATTATAAAGTATTTTAAAATAACTGCTTTCTATTTGAATATATTTTAAAATTAAATTTATTCCTGTGATCAAAGCTAAATTTTCAGCATCATTACTCCAGTCTTACTCCAAGTGTAACAATATTCACTATGCCATTCAAAAGCTTGGAGTCAGTATATATAGAAATTAAAACTTTTATTTAGCACACACGTGATGATAAATAAAAACAATTAATACAATAAATGTTACAAAAAATGCTGTTTTTTCAATTTATAAAAAAAATATTCTCAGCTCTTTTCAACATTAATAATAATAATAGTAATAATAATAACATTTTTTTTTTTTTTTGAGTAGAAAATCAGAATATTAGAAGGATTTCTGAAGGATAGTGTGACTGGAGTAATGATGCTAAAAATTCATCTTTGAAAGTCAGCTTTGATTGTTCCTAATAAACTGTTTAACTGCAGTTGCAAGTGAATCTCAAATTATTTTGTGGGATAATTAAATATATTCTAAATAAACTACAAACATAAAAATTTATACATTTATTTTGTCCTCACATTCTTTATTGTAACTCTTCCCTCTCAGTCACACACCTGACTGAAAGGCTCATTATGCAGGTCATTATGCGGGCCTTTGTCTTCTCAGGTGTAAATCACACAGATATTCACGGTCAATCACGCCTACTCGCATATTCCCTTTCTAAACAAAAAGTGTCTTAGAAATTTAAATCAATCTATGTCCTCTGACTCGCCGTCAGAGTGACATGGAGAGCCAGCAACTTGCCGTGCCCTGGCAATGAAAGCTTAATCTGGAGGGGCCAGGAAAGGGCACTTAGTGAGGAAGTGATTGTCCGGTCTGCGAGCCTCCTTACAGAGTGGGCAGGACTTCCTAGACTGACCCAGTGAAGCAAGCTTCTGTCTTAGAGGGTTAGAAATGGGTGAGTGCATAGCTCTGGCATCCTCTGATGACTGTAGCTCATCCAGTAATGAACACAGGGCCTGAGACATCTCTGGTTTGATGGATGCCAGAGTGTGAAACTGTAACTCTGTGCCATACCTCTACTTTACAAGCTTTGGCAAATCACTATGTATAAGACAAAGCCAAGTTAGAACAATAAAGTTTTTGATCATTGGGGGGAGCTCCTCATCCTCAAGAATGGCTTCACCTCTGTGAGTAAAGACAGTGTCTCTGCATTACAAATTGTCCTCAACAAAAACCATTAATCTCTGGTACAAATCCACTGCCCCTTCATTAGACTCAGGTTTAATAGCAGCAAAGTCAATTAAATGTGCCCCAGTTGATTGGAATCCATAATGTAGTCTGATAGTCTGCCATATGTGATCAATGCATGTGGGGTTTTTAACAATAGTATTTTGGGAAATAACAGGGCAGTAGTTAGTGATCTGCCCCAGCATAAGCTCGAGCATGCTGACCTTTTGTTGGCGCGTTTGGCGCATTGCACCGCGTGAACATCGTCGTCATCATCGGTAAAACCTCTGAATGGTGAAGCCATTAAAACTTTAAACATGGTGGAGGGGACAACCATTGCTGCTGTCAATGTTATTCTCAAAACAACTACATCACTTTGTCTTGTCGCTAAAGTAGTGTATTTATAGGCTATATCTGAATGATCATTTGAAGCATAGTGTATGTTTTATAAGCAGTGAAATAAGCAAATATCTGACAGAAATTCCAGAATTGTCAGCAAACTGCATATGTAATGAGGTAAATGTTTATATGATTGTCAACCAATGGGATGCTACATTTTATTTTTTTCCAACAACAAAGCAATTGAATACGACAAGCTCGTGATCACAACTTCACAAGTGGGAAATAGGAAATTTCCGATAGCACGTGAAGGCAGCATTACATACTTCTGCCTTTTACAGATATGTAATGTTAGATAATTTTCCTGAATAAATAAATGACAAAGTATATTTTCATCTCATTTGTTTGGTTGGGTTCTCTTTGTCAACTTTCAGGGCTTACATGAAAATCTGATGATCTTTTGGATTATATTTATGCAATAATAAGGGTGCACAACCCAGCGGGTACCTTGATATCAATTTGACATCAAATATTAGTCAAGACTTGATCAACATGCTGTAACATTTTAAAATCAGTTTGGACGGCCGTTTCTTCTAGTGGTAATTGGGTAAAAATAGGAAGTCGTTAATGTATAGTCAGTTTTTTATAGTGGTGATTTGGTATTTTTAGGTAAGTTTGGACGGCCATAATGTAATGATAAAAAATTAAACTTTCATATATTTTAGATTCATTGCACACCAACTGAAACATTTCAGGTCTTTTATTGTTTTAATACTGATGATTTTGGCATACAGCTCATGAAAAACCCAAAATTCCTATCTCAAAAAATTAGCATATTTTCATCCGACAGATAAAAGAAAAGTGTTTTTAATACAAAAAAAGTCAACCTTCAAATAATTTATTTCAGTTATGCACTCAATACTTGGTCGGGAATCCTTTGCAGAAATGACTGCTTCAATGCGGCGTGGCATGGAGGCAATCAGCCTGTGGCACTGCTGAGGTGTTATGGAGGCCCAGCATGCTTCGATAGCGACCTTAAGCTCATCCAGAGTGTTGGGTCTTGCGTCTCTCAACTTTGTCTTCACAATATCCCACAGATTCTCTATGGGGTTCAGGTCAGGAGAGTTGGCAGGCCAATTGAGCACAGTGATACCATGGTCAGTAAGCCATTTACCAGTGGTTTTGGCACTGTGAGCAGGTGCCAGGTCGTGCTTAAAAAACGAAATCTTCATCTCCATAAAGCTTTTCAGCAGATGGAAGCATGAAGTGCTCCAAAATCTCCTGATAGCTAGCTGCATTGACCCTGCCCTTGATAAAACACAGTGGACCAACATCAGCAGCTGACATGGCACCCCAGACCATCACTGACTGTGGGTACTTGAGGCACTGGACTTCAGGCATTTGGCATTTCCTTCTCCCCAGTCTTCCTCCAGACTCTGGCACCTTGATTTCCTGAATGACATGCAAAATTTTGCTTTCATCCGAAAAAAAGTACTTTGTCAGGTCGGCAGTCTTACCCATGATTGCGATTTTGAGTAATGAACCAGGCTGGGAGTTTTTAAAAGCCTCAGGAATCTTTTGCAGGTGTTTAGAGTTAATTAGTTGATTCAGATGATTAGGTTAATAGCTTGTTTAGAAACCTTTTCATGATATGCTAATATCATGAAAGAGATAGGAATTTTGGGTTTTCATGAGCTGTATGCCAAAATCATCAGTATTAAAACAATAAAAGACCTGAAAATATTTCAGTTGGTGTGGAATGAATCTCAAATATATGAAAGTTAAATTTTTATCATTACATTAATAAATGAACTTTTTTCACAATATGCTATTTTTTTGAGAAGGACCCTAGTGGTAATTGGGTAAAAATAGGAAGTCGTTAATTCTATTTGTAGTCATGTCAGGTTTTTGATGTCAGTTTAATTTGCTACATCAAATCAACATCATGTCAGGTTTTTGATGTCAGTTTAATTTGCATATTTACCTGTCATCAGTTGCCCATGGGTTTTTTATCTCACAATTCTGTTTTTTTTTATTTTTTTACATCAGTTTTGATGTCAATTTGAAGTTTTTTCAACATCAGTTGCCCACTGGGAAACTTTCAAACAGCACTGTATATATACGTATCCAAAACCCCTGTCAATACATCTTTATATTATACAAGTACAAATAAAAGATAAAAAGATGAAAGTGATGACAGAGGCATTTTAGCATCCACACTGCATATGAAACATTGAAGAGATCCATACACAATAAAGAAATGTGTTTGATTCACTGTTTCATGTACTGTCCTGTGGCAGTTTGCAACTTTTAGGGTATTTTTGGTGCAACAACACTGCAGACAAAAAGAAAAGTTTTGTACATATTTTGTGGAATAATCTAACTACGGATACTGCTACTGCTATTGCTATTGAATGGCTTTTTTTTTTTTTTTAATCAAACTCATAAAGCAAATTAGCCTGAAACATTCAGGATATTGCAAATGAATAAAACTCACTGACAGCAACTTTTGTCAAGGCACTATGTAATACACATATAACATATATACAGAACTTTTAATGTTACATGTTATTTAGCTAGCAGATTTACTGTAGAACTATCAGCATGTCAACAACTTATGCTGTTTATGTAGTATAACCCTTGAATCTACCAATCATTCAAATTTTAGCATTTATGAAAGGTACCAATGCTTGTTTATATATTTGTTTAAACAGTTTATAACTTTTTCCTGTCAATTTCACAAATATTTTGTCTTTGACTAAATAAAACATTTAAAACATTCAAAAAAGTACAATGTTAATATAGACATTCTACTTTATTTCTCAATAGGACTTGCATGTTGTTTTTCCCATTACATGTTGCTTTGTATTTTGGTCAGATTTGAACAGAATCATATAACATTTAGGTGCAAATATGCAGAATAATAAACCAAAACTTGAGGCTAAAATGGCAAATATCTCCACAGCTACTGTAAATTTTCCAGGAGAACTGACATAAGCTGGTATAAAGGTGATCCATACAGCACAGAATATGAGCATACTGAATGTGATGAATTTGGCTTCATTGAAGTTATCAGGAAGTGTGCGAGCAAGGAAAGCAAAAATGAAGCACAAGACAGCCAGTAGGCCAATATAACCCAGCACAGCCCAAAAACCTAAAGTAGAACCTAGACTGCACTCAAGAATGATCTTTTCCTTATAATATTTAATATTTTTGTGAGGAAATGGGGGAGATATTGTTAGCCAGAGCAAACAGATAAGAACCTGTATAAGTGTAAAAGCAAGAACACTGAGTCGTTGTTGAGGAGGCCCAAACCATTTCATGACATTAATTCCTGGAAGTGTAGCTTTGAAGGCCATTAACACCACTATTGTTTTTCCCAGAACACATGAGATACAGAGGACAAAAGTGATCCCAAATGCTGTGTGACGCAACATACAGGACCATTCGGTGGGTCGACCAATGAAAGTAAGTGAACAGAGGAAACACAGAGTCAGTGAGAAGAGCAGCAGGAAGCTCAGCTCTGAGTTGTTGGCTTTTACTATGGGTGTTTCCTTCTTACTGTAAAACAGGATGGCCACCAGCGCAGTTAAACCTACTCCAAACAGTGAGAAAAAAACCAGCACTATACCCATCATTTCTGTGAATGACAGAAATTCTACAGCCTTTAAAACACATTGATTTCTCTCAGCATTAGACCAGTATTCACCTGGACACTGCTTGCAGTTAATTGAATCTGGAAAGGAAGTTATGATTACTATAGTTAGAGCCAAAAAAGCAAAGAAAAGAAAAAAAAATCATTTATTAAGTCCTTTGATAAGAAACTGAATCCTTAATAGTAAAAAAAGATAGCAAAAAGAGCAACTAACCATTTTTTTTTTTTTTTTTGGGTGAGTTGGATTGAATGTTGATTGTCTGTTTAATTATTTATTTTTCTTTATGTGGATTGAATTCATTAATGAAAGCAGACAGGTCTTCCTTTCTGTGCAGCTTTCCTAGTGCCTGGAGGACAGCTCTCACTGCACACAGACCTTGGCTTCTACATGGAAAATTACATTATACATTGATATTTAAACTTACTCTGCAAATTAAAATTAATTGTTCAGTTATGAAGTGCAGAATATAGCATATTCTAAACATCATATCTTTCATAAAGCTCAATACAATGATTCCTTTATTATTATTATTTGTATTATTGTTGTTGTTGTTTATTTTTTTAATGATATTATGTTCACCGCAATTTAAAAAAAAAATTGTAGAACAAACAGATTATTGCCATTTACCTCCAGCTGTCCTCCAGCCCAAATAATATTTTCAGTTTTAAGCATAAAGCTTTGATCAGGTGGTAGTGAAGCATCAAAGTAACCCACTGGTTTAAACTGGAATGATCTATTTGAATCCTGCTGCCAGTTAACAACTTCATAGTGAGCTACTGCACCACCAGTGCTGTCAAACCACACATGATCTCCAAACTTTACGGTGAAATTTACTTTTTTCAAAGCTTCAACCACCTAGTGAAAAAGTTGTTTTAGCACATTATTATTGAGACATATTGTCTATTTCTGTTGTTTATTAATTTATTTATACACACATAAATACATATGTACTTACCCGTTTTGGTTGTATTGTCAGGCTTTTCTCACAACCTGCTTGTTCTTTGCAATTCAATAGACTGTGTAGGGAATGAGCCACAGCATAAACTGCTTTATAGACGTTGCTAGCATATCTTTGTTCAGGCACATCTTCATTGTAGTTTTTTAGTGTAAGTAGATCTTGATATCTGCTGCAGATTAATGTGTCTTGTGAGGAATTCCCCTCTGTCTTTGAGCATGGAAAAGCTGTGTCCCAGAATGATTTAATAACATAATCTGAAAACCCTTCAATATTGATTTTTCGAAATGCAAACCCCAGTGACCCTCCCAACACAAGAAAGCTGTTTGGAGTGATCAAACTCTTTGCAGTTATCCATCCCTCGCCTCCGATCAGTTGGAAGCCTGTAATATTCTGAATATTTAGTTGCTCAGTAAGTAAGTCCATCTCAATGAGTGAAACAAATGCAACAATCACTTTTGCTGTGCTTTTTTTAATTGTCTCTACCACTTTTTTGAGTTTTTCTGGCTCAGTTCTGTAGAATTTCACTGAGTACTCCACACAAATCTCCTCCTTCTGAGCTGTATTGAGAAATATGGACATAACATTGTTTCCATAGTCATTGTCACTGTTCACAGCTCCCACCCAAGACCAGCCTAAGTGCTTGACTATGTATGCAAGTGCCCTGCCTTGGTGGTAATCACTAGCAATTGTCCTGAAGAATGAAGGGTAATCTTTTCTATTACTGAGACATTCACACGAGGCTGAGTGACTTATCTGAGAGAACAAGGCAAGTGCCCTGCCTTGGTGGTAATCACTAGCAATTATATATATATATATATATATATATATATATATATATATATATATATATATATATATATTAATCAATCAGTGAGGTGATTTTGTTAAACCTTTGGTGGTACTACTTACCACTGGAATTTTAAAAGGTCCTGTAGTTCTGGACAGAATCACTGTAGCAGAAGACTCTGTTTCTCCTATGATAGCATGTATAGGAGACTGTCCATTGCATTTGTTTTCTGCTGCAAACTCCTGACCATTCATCAGTCTCATAGTTGCACTCATAGCAGACTGTCTTGAACCACAGGTATCATAGATTCGGTATCCAATAGAAACATTTGGGAGCAAACTTTCACTTCTGTTAATTTCTTCAATAGCAAAAACCATAATTTGAGCCATGCGAAAATCTCTTAAATTCACACTGTGAAAACATTAAACAATAATGATACATAGCAACTAAATAAACATAACAATATGTTAGAAAAGTAAACACTATTATTTGGATTCAGCTTATATATATATATATATATATATATATATATATATATATATATATACAATTATATAAAGAAGAAGAAGAAGATATAAAAACAGGAAATGACGAAGAAGAGATTCAGCTTATATATATATATATATATATATATAGATGTTTTAATAGTTTGCTGTTATAAAATACATTTATAAATATAAAGCATTTTCATTTAAAATATCTGTTTGTTTTAAAAACATGATCTGATCTAATGCTTTCAGTACAACAAACCTGGAGCATGATAGAGCCTGAGGTTTTTGTGCAAACTCAAATGAAGGTAATGTTTCTTTACTGCGTATTGCAAAAAGTGCTCCAATGATTATTTCTCCATCCTTGGAAAGCAGTGGGTACTTAGGGTCTCCCATCATTCGGCAAAGAGTGTTTCCAGCCTTGGTAGGAAGTTGATGGAAAAACAGGAATATATAAAGAAAGAGAAGCATCCTAAACATTAAGCTCAACTGTGGTTGCCAAATATAAATAACCTGATACAGTATTTGCATTTTTATAGATGTAATTAATATGGATGAATGATTGTGAACGTAGCCAATGACCTCACAGCATTTCATTTATGAAATACATAGATCCTCCTCCACAAAATCAAATGCATTTCTTGATTCAGACAACTTTTTTTTTTTTTTTTTTTTTTTTTTTTGGTATTCTGGAGAAAAAGCATTTTGTGCAATACTAGGAGGAAAGTGCTTTCACCCTTATGAGCATGATATCAGTTGTAGGTTTAGAAATTTGTGCATGAAATGAAGTGCTTACTTTACATATCTGGATGAGAAATGCATCTGGCTTTTCTATTTCTGTGCATGAAAGGCATTAAAGTGTAAACTAACTAACTAACTACAAACAACAACAACAACTACAATAACAAAAAAACCTCTTGCATAAATCATCACAATGAGACCAGTAAAAATGCTTTAAGAAAATAAGTCAAAACATGTCCATTTCTATTCAATGTCAACTTTTATGTTATTTCACATATACAATTTAATTTCACCCTGTCTTCACAGATTAAGAGTCTGGGTATCATCCTTGATAGTTTGTTTTTTAAACACACATTAATAGTGTCACTCTGTCTGTATATTTCTACTTACAGAACATCAGTTTTATTTGTCCATTTCTTACACACAATATCACAGCCATTCTTGAACATGTTTTAGTTACTTTATGTATTGATTCTTGTACATGCTTCAGTTACCTTATATATTGATTATTCTAACTCACTCTAATTTGAGTTACCTCTCAAACCCCATAAACTTCAGTTGGTTTCAAGATTCATCCCACATAATTACTAGAACTTCTTCCACTGAGCACATCTCTCCTGTCCTTTATCAGTTGCATTGGCTTCCTGTTAAATATCGTGTAGAGTATAAAGTTCTGCTTTTTACCTTTTTACGCTCTTCACAACCCTCTGCACCCTCATATTTCTATGGTTTAATTACTTGCAATTAATAGTGCGAACAGTCTCCCTGAAAATATCTAATTTGAGGAAAAAATCTGATTTGCCTGCAGTCTGAACATAGCCAGATCTTCCTCATCTTTTTCTCTGGGTATGCTTTCTGTTTGTTTTACCACTATGGGGTCCGGAGCATTCAGCTGTGCTGCTCCTCATCTCTGGAACTCTTTTCCACTATTTGTACATTTAAGTCATTGTCTTCTTACTTTTGTCTTCTTACTGTTGACTTAGTGTCTTAAAACCCATCTTTTTAAATTAGCTTTCCCAGATTCATTTTAATTTATGGATAACCTTAATTTTGAATTGATGTTGTTTGATTGTGTTGCTGTCTTGTATTTTGAGTATTTAGAAAAGTGGCTCTAAATTAAATGAATTATTGTCATTATTGTTGATGATGATAATAAGTGTGAATGTGAACCAATCATGTATATTCAACAGCATTTTATTTGTTGACATTACTAAAGCTGTAGTTCCCAGCATGATTTGCATGGAATTTGACAGGATTAAAAATATAAGTATTATTATGTAGTTTTTTAGGATTTATGACTATTTAAATTACACTGGGTTTCACTGTGGTGTAAACTAGAGCTTTTGCTTAGGTTGAGGACAGCTGCATACAGAGGATTTTTATGTTGTTTAACTAGAATTTAGCATTTTAATACATGCTCACTAACAGTTTGTTAGGGTTAATTTTGTCCGCTTAATTAGAACACTCAAAAAACATTATTCCATGTTACTGAAGTTATGTGAATAAATTTATGTTTGCATAAATTTGTTGATTCATGTGGAACCAATGTACAACATAAGTCCAACATACTTTTTCAATGTGTTTGTCTTTTTTTTTTTTTTTTTTATGATATTTTTAAGGCCCAATATTAAATAATTATACCCCATTGAACAGTCAGTTGCATCATGTGTTTTGTTAATTATCTTTGCTGTTTAGAACAATTTCACTTCATGTTGTTAATGAGACTAATATGGTGTATCTTCCATCTGGGCTTTAATTAAAGCGTTACTTATCTGTGTTTTTCTATGTTTGTGAAATTTGCTCCCAGGCGAGCATTTGCGTCAGTATGTTTTCCATTGTTGTTTTAAATTCTCAGTAGGCCTTGAGGGCTAAGGACATAGATGCTGTTTTTCCCATCACGTGTTGCTTTGTATTTTGTTCAGGCTTAAGCAATATAATATAGCATTTAGGTGCAAAAATGCAAAATAGTAAACCAAAGCTTGAAGCTAAAATAGCAAATATCTCCACAGCTACAGTAAATTTTCCAGGGGAACTGACATAAGCTGGAATAAATGTGATCCATACAGCACAGAATATAAGCATACTGAACGTGATGAATTTGGCTTCATTGAATTTATCAGGCAGTTTGCGAGCCAGAAAAGCAAGAATGAAGCACAAGAGAGCCAGAAGGCTAATGTAACTGAGCACAGCCCAGAAACCTATAGTAGAACCAAGACTGCACTCAAGAATGATCTTTTCCTTATAATATTTCATATTTTTGTAAGGAAATGGAGGAGATATTGTTAGCCAAAACACACAGATAAGAACCTGTATAAGTGTAAAAGCAAGAACACTGAGTCGTTGTTGTTTAGGCCCAAACCATTTCATCACATTACTTCCCGGAAGTGTAGCCTTGAAAGCCATTAACACCACTATTGTTTTCCCCAGAACACAGGAGATACAGAGAACAAAAGTGATCCCAAACGCTGTGTGACGCAACATACAGGACCACTCAGTGGGTCGACCAATGAAAGTAAGTGAACAGAGAAAACACAGAGTCAATGAGAAGAGCAGCAGGAAGCTCAGCTCTGAGTTATTTGCTTTTACTATGGGTGTTTCCTTCTTGTTGTAAAATAGGATGGCCACCAGCAGAGTTAATCCTACTCCAAACAGTGAGAAAAAGACTAGCACTATACCCATAATTTCTGTGAATGACAGAAACTCTACAGCCTTTAAAACACATGTATTTTTCTCAGCATTAGACCAGTATTCCCCCGGACACTGCTTGCAGTTAATTGAATCTGGAAAGGAAGTTGTGATCATTATAGTTAGAGCCAAAAAAAAAAATTCATTAATGAAATCCTTTGATAAGAAACTGCATATGTTTTTATTTTTATAGTTAAAAAAAAAAATAATACTGCATACTTAATAATAATAATAATAAATAATACATTTTCTTTGAAACCGTGAGTGATGAGTTGAAGATTACCTGTCTCATTACTGATTTCTCCTTCTGCACATGGAATACAGTCATAACAACAGACAGGTCTTCCTTTCTTTGCAGCCTTCCTAGTACCTGGAGGACAGCTCTCACTGCACACAGACCTTGGTTTCTACATGGGGTAAAATGCATTATAAAAAATAAATACATTGTGTACTGAAGCATAAATGTGTAACAGGGGACTTAGTAAGTAAATTTGTTTGTAAATGCTTCTCTCAAAAACTTGAAAGTGTTTTAGAAATTCTGTTTTTAATATTGTCCTTAAAATTACATTTTTAATATTATGTTGCTTTGATTTAAACAAATACTAGGACAAAAATGTTATTGGCATTTACCTCCAGCTTTCCTCCAGCCCAGATTATGTTTTCAATATTAAGGTCTAAGTTCTGGTTAGTAGGCAGTGAGGCGTCATAGTATCCCACTGATTTAAACTGGAATGATCCATCTGAGTCTTGCTGCCAGTTCACAACTTCATACAGGGCCACTACGCCACCAGTACTGTCAAACCACACACGATCTCCTGTCTTTATGACAAAATTTATCCTTTTCAGAGCCTCAACCACCTAGGGGGAAAAATATTTTGACATTGTGGCATTTTGACACATTATTCCCTCTTTTTATCCCATTGTAATTCATCTTTATTTTATCTTTTACCTGCAGTGGTTGTATTGTCAGGCCTTTCTCACAACCTTCTTGTCCTTTGCACTTAAGTAGACTGTGTAGTGAATGAGCTACAGCATAAACTGCTTTGTAGACATTGCTTGAATATCTGTGTTCAGTAACATCTTCATTGTAATTTTTCACCGCAAGCAGCTCCTCATATCTGCTGCAACTTAATGCATATTGAGAATAATTCCCCTCACTCTCTGAGCATGGAAAAGCTGTGTCCCAGAATGGTTTTATAGCATATTCTGCAAACCCTTCAATGTTAATTTTTTTCACTGCAAACCCCAGTGACCCTCCCATTGAATGAAAATTGTTTGGAGTGAAATAAATATTTGCAGTTATCCATGGCTCCACACCAATCATTTGGAAGCCTGTAATATTCTGAATACTTAGTTGCTCAATAAGTAAACCCATCTCAACAAATGAAACAAATGCAACAATCACTTTTGCAGTGCCTTTTTTTATAGTGTCTACCACTTTTTTAAGTTTTTCTGGCTCTGTTCGGTAGAATTTTACAGAGTACTCCACACAAATCCCCTCTTCTTGGACTGTTTTCAGAAATATGGCCATTCCATTGTTTCCATAGTCATTGTCGCTGTTCACAGCTCCCACCCAAGACCAGCCTAAGTGTTTGACTATGGATGCAAGTGCTCTGCTCTGGTGATAATCACTAGAAATAGTCCTGAAGAACGAAGGATAATCTTTCCTGTTACTGAGACATTCACAAGATGATGAGTGACTTATCTGAAAAAAAGTACACACACATTAAAGAAAAAGAAAAAAAGAAGCAATGATACAGTCATCAGCATGGTCATTATGTCAAACATTTATTGTTACTGCTCTTTACCACTGGAATCTTAAAAGGTCCTGTTGTTCTAGATAAAATCATTGTGGCAGAAGTCTCTGATTCTCCTATAATAGCATGTAAAGGAGAATGTCCATTGCAAATGTTTCCTGGTCCAAAGTCCTGACCATTCATCAGTCCCATTGTTGCAGTCATTGTAGACAGTCTTGAACCACATGTGTCATAAATTATGTAGCCAATTGAAATATTTGGTAGCAAACTTTCACTTCTATTAATCTCCTGAATGGCAAAGATCATAGTTTGAGCCAGCCGGAAATCTCTCAGATTCACACTGTGGAAGCACAAAACCAGTAAATAGCTACTAAATGAATAAACATACATACAGTAAGGTAAATAATCATATTTCTTTTTGTTTTCATATATTGGTTATTATTATTTATTGATTTATTTTTATTTTATAAATCATTGTATATAAAATACATTATCTGCTCTATTGTTTCACAAAATTTCAAGCATATCAAACCTGGAGCATGATAGAGGCTGAGGTTTTTGAGTAAACTCAAATGAAGGTAATGTTTCTTTTCTGTGGATTGCAAAAATTCCTCCAATAGTTACATCTCCACCCTTGGAAAACAGCGGGTAATTAGGGTCTCCCATTATTCGACAAAGAGTGTTTTCCACCTTAGTATGAAGGTGATGAAAAAGCAGGACTGTGTAAAGAAAGAGAAGCATCCCGAAGTTTGAGCTCAAATGCACCTGACAAGTGCAAATGAGCTGATACAAAATTTGCAATTATAGACATAATTAATATGGATGAATGATTTTTAAGCGTAGTCAATTACCTCATAGGGTAAGCAATAGTCATATCAAGCAGGAGTGGATAGACTAGTCAAGTAAAAACAAGTTTTGTTTTTAAACTATCAGAAAGAAGTAAATTGTGAATACTGGGATATTAATTTGTTGCTGAGCACTGATATTTTGACTGCCAAATATCTAATAAAGCCTTTATAAAACTTTGTTCTCTCTTTTTGTTCAATGCGTTAAAAAAAATGTTCAGTTAATAAATAAATAATGTGAATAAGTTTTGTTGCCACCCATCCTCTAAAAGAGAGGATTGTCCCAAATTTAAAGGGAAAATTACTCTCATATCAAATCAACACCAGATGCAGTTTGACCTGTATTTTACATAAGCTTACATACAGCTAAATAAACTGGATTTAAATGATTTTCGACTGTGGAGAGAATATTAATAGCAAATACAAATAAATAAATTTATCAATAAGTAGTAAAGTGATGCTCAAGTGCTCGTGATTGCTTTTTAGCATCTTTGTTTCCATAGCAACAGAGTCTCCTACTCAAGAAGCTCTCCAAATATAAGGCTGAATTGGAATTTTTTTTTTTCAATGGTTCTTTAAGGTGAACTGTATAGTTTGCCTTTTTTGTTGTGTGTGGGGGTGGGGGGGTATCAATATCTATTAATACAATGTTCCAGGCAAAATGATTCAGGAAATACATGTCTCCGCATCACAAATATCTGACACCTGAGGAAACATACAACTCAGTCAGTTGGTAAGTCCTTGATTGGACTGAATGTGCATACTGCTAGGGCTTTTTTAGCTACAAAACTCCATGCATTTGTCCCTTTTCTCAGTGGAATTGGCACAAGTGTCGACTCCCCACAGCTCAGGAACTGCTCGTGTGAGGCAGAGTGGAGATTGTGGTCTTGGGGATTGCAAGTTGAGCAAAATGCTTGATAAGTCTTGGTCTTTCTCAATCTTTAGTCACTGATATTAATGAGCTGCTGGATCTGGACATGTTATCATTAACATCAGCTGATCTGACAGATAGTGTTTTTTATTTACTGTCATCCCACAAGACAGGATGAGACTGAGAAGGTCAAAGAAGCTTTTGAACCCTCCCAACCTACCTGCCCCGAATACAAGAAGCTGCTAGAAGTTAAGGCCCGTACTAGAAAGAGCCAATATCTCCCTTGGAGGCGTGAAAGATGATATCGCTTGTGGCAGGTTGGACGAGCGATTTCTGTCTGGCCATTCCCCTCCAGCTTCTGTGAGCCTTCCGTTTCTTCCGGATCTCCACATTGAGGTTGAGAGATCATGGAGTAAACTGTTTTTGGCTTGTATTCACCTCTTCATTCATGCAAATTATGCAAATGTTGAGGCAATGTGCGAGCATTGATATAAGATGATGCCTTCTTTTGAAGAGATGCTGGCTAGCTATCTCTCAATTGGGTGATACATCATCATTGATGGACCCAACTCTAAACTACTGTGTGTCACAATTTGCTTGAATGGCAGAGCGTATGCGGCAGTGTGTCATGCTGGTAGTGCTCAAATACAATAAATGTATTGCAGAAATACCAGGCCAACATGCTGAAGGATTTGTACTAGGTCCAGGGTCTGTCCTCTGAGGTGGTGGCCGAGCTGTGCTGCACCACAGACCTGGCTCTCTGGACTACCGGCAGCGGTGGCCTAAGAGAGGCACCTATGGAAGTACCTGACTGACATTAGGGAGAAGGAGAAGACCTTTCTGCTAGGGCTGTCAAAATTAACGCATTACTTGTGTAATTAACCCTTTGACATCTACGATCACACCGGTGTGATTAGAACATACAACACGACATGTGATGAACTGCTAAATTCAAATATGCTTTTGCACTTTTCCTGCCACTGGGCTATGGATGGACGCACTTTGTGTTTTTTAACACAAACTATTCAGTGTTTTCCAACCATAAAATGCTTATTAGCACTAGCAATACATTTATAGTTTGTAAAATTAAAACCAACGTCAATGTAAGCCGCAATAATAATCCATTCATTTATACGTTGATGTCATTTTATCGATATCATATACACATTGTGTAGGTAACTATAAAGTTTACTCTATTCTTCTCTCAGTTCACCAGAAACTTATTTTAATGATTTTTGGGAGGAGAGGATGAAATTTATTTTTAAGTTCCAGAGCTCACATTCAGCGCTAACTAACATGGTGGTGCCCATTACCTGTTACAGATCAACTGGCATGGTCAGTATAAAGGTGTTTAAACTATCAAATACATTTACTTACATGTATCTGAAAATTGGAATATCAGATATTTCATAATATAGTTAACACGTTTGTAAATATTTTGAATAAAAAAGGAAAAAATAAATAAAAGCAATGCATGTGTCATACAGCGCTAATATGGCTGCGGTGTCACGTGACAAACTCATTGACTAACACGTCTCTATGGAAAAAGTAAAGCGATACATTCTAAAATAACAGTCGCCTAAAGCTGGGGACACAATACACGACTAGCTGAAACAGTCTAAGACTGACTTGAACACACTTAACGACTGTTTCCATCAACTGGAACAGATTTTAGTATTTGACAGTCGGAAAAGAGCACAAAGATCTACGGCTCTTTGTATTAAATGCCACCCCATCTGAAAGCACAAGTGATGGAGATTTACCGGTACTATTAATTACAGAATCGGCTTTATTGATGAGATGCGCATGACAATCACATGCGATGTATAGTGCAGCCCTTGTTTGTTGATCACAAAGTACAAAGTAGATGAGGAAAACTAGGATGCCTCTGGAACCAAACTCTTCATATATTATTATTATTATTATTATTAATTATTTTATTTATTTATTTATTTTTAGTTTAACTCCTTAAAAATATTTAACACAATTAACATAGCATCCATTTTTTCCCGCCGGCATCCTTTGGCTATCATTGGAGTAGACTATATGCACACACTATCAAATTAATTAATTACTGGTGGACTGTCTGTGAAGCAGCTCTCGGTGAACACAGGCATCCCACATTTGCGCACAAAAAGCTGCTTTAGACAGTGGGCCAGTAGCATACTGAGTTATCTTTTGTGGACAAAAATTCACAAAATTATGTCAAACTGCCTGTTTTTGGTGAGTGACCTCATAAACACAGTTTTAAACATTAAAAAGCCCTAAATGACCGTAAAGAGTTGGGAGAAAACAGGATGTGTGTCAGATCCACATCATGTGCATCAGATTTTAAAGGGGACTTATTATGCAAAAATCACTTTTATAAGGTGTTTGAAGTATGAGTAAAACACTATAAAACATATAGAATACAAAAAGATTAGAGAAGCAAGTGTTATTTTTTATTTTATTTTTTAAGAAAACAAGCAGTTAGTAAATAAATAGAATGCAAGTCTAAAAGGGGCAATTTTTTTTATAAAGAATAGAATTATAATAGAGAGTGCTAAACTTAGAGGGTCAAATAAAGATGGAAGAGATGTGTTTTTAGCCGCTTCTTGAAGATCGGCTGCTCAGATTGAGTTGGGCAGGTCATTCCACCAGGAGCGAACATTTAATGAAAAAGACTGTGAATGTGATTCTGTGCCTCTCTGGGATGGCATAATAAAGCAACGTTCACTTGCAGAACACAAGCTTCTAGAGGCACATGAAGTAACGAATTTAGGTAAAGGGATGCAGAGCCAGTAGTGGTTTTGTAAGCAAACATCAATGCCTTGTATTTTATGCGAGCAGCTATTAGTAGCCAGTGCAAATTGATAAACAGAGGTGTGACGTGCATTCTTTTTGGCTCATTAAAGATTAATCTTTTTGCCGCATTCTGAATTAAATAAAGAGGTTTGATAGAACTGGATGGAAGACCTTCCAAGAGAGCATTGCAATAGTCCAGCCTGGACAGAACAAAAAGTTGTGAAGCATGTTTCGAAAGAAAGGGCCTGATCTTCTTGATGTTGAATAAAGTGCAGGACCGGACAGTTTTAGCAATTCATCAATCATAACTCCAAGATTTCTGGCTATTTTTGAAGGAGTTATGGTTGATGTGCCTAACTGGATGGTGAAACTGTCATGAAATGATGGGTTTGCTGAAACCACAAGCACTTATGTCTTTGCAAGGTTGAGTTGAAGGTGATGGTCCTTCGTCCAGCAAGAAATGTCTATTAGACAAGCTGAGATATGAGCAGCTATCGTCGTCGGATCATCAGGATGAAATGAGAGGTAGAATTGAGTGTCATCAGCATAGCAGTGATAAGAAAAGAATTGAAAATATTATATATTAATATTTGAACATATATATATATATATATATATATAATATTCAAATTACCAAACTAAAAAGTGAGCAATATCACATGTGTTTGAAAATAAAAATGAATTTTAAAAAATGTGTTAATGAGTTAAAGGGGATGTCAAGTGACACACTTTTCTTTTTTTACTTTTCACTTTTTTCATTTTGGTATTAAAAAAGGGGGAAGGGGGTTCAAACCTTTGTCACTTTTTTTCACTCCTGATGAGTTTGTATCCTTCCATGCACAAGCAATGGGCTTTTTTGCGGGACTTAGTGTTAGGGGCTACTAGAATTCAGGGGGGTGCCAACACTCTTGCACACCCCTCGGCAAATGTGCACTTGCGCCCCTGCTCTTATGTAGTGGTGAACTAGTACGGTATAAAGATAGCAAGGTTTTAGGTCGCCAGACATTCGCTTTCGCTTGACACTGTTCTATAGTCCATCTGCCATCAGTGATTCAACCATAACGTAATGAAGTGACTAGAATACTTTTTGTACATGAAGAAAACAAAAATAACAACTTTATTCAACAATTCCTCTCCTTTGTGTCTCTACAAATAAGCGTAGCGCCATTTTGGCAATTCTGAGCAGTACACAGATGGCGTATGCTCTTCTGTGTCAGCCGCGCTGCATCGATGCACTGTTTGCTTTCAAACCAAAGCGTAAATACATGTAAAAAATGTATCCTTGTGGTGCGGCTGACACAGAAGTGCCTAAGCCGCTTGTGTACTAGTCAGATTTGTCAAAATGGCACAATGCTGTACCTCTTCTTGGGAAGGCCGGTGAGAAGACCATTACAATAGTCCATCCTGCTGGTGATAAAGGCATGAACAAGTTTCTCCAAGTCTTGACTGGAAACAAAACATCTAATTCTTGCAGTGTTTTTTAGATGATAGTACAGTATGATGATTTAGTTAGTGCTTTGACATGACTACTGAAACTAAGCTCTGTCTAAAGAACCACACCAAGATTCCTGACTTGATTTTTAGTTGTTAGACCCCTAGAGTCAAGGTATGCATTCGCCTTGAGAATTTTATCTTTGTTTCCAAATGCAATGAATATTATTATGAAAGTCTTTTGCTCACTATCTCAACAAACACATAAAGACAAACCATGGGTTACAGGAGGGGTGGAATGTTTAAAAGTACTGACTTGGGTGTCATCATGCATCTCAACCAATGAGAGCATTTGGGGTGGGTCTAAGACTGCAGCAACGATCACATGAAGTGCTCATGACTTCATAAGTGGGAAACAGGAAGTTTCCGATAGCATGTGAAGACAGTAGAGAAGCGCTCTCGCTCAACACAGTGGAGTGCATCGTTTTGTTGTCTTTGTGGTTTATTGTTTTGAGTCGTTTAGGACGCGGTAGCACACGGCCCTCTCACAATATATTGCTTTAGAGATCTAATGCTTTTGTTGCTCAGAAATGTTCACGCAGTTATGCTGCACATATCATAAGTTCTGCGCTCTGGCGCAATTAGCGCTCACACTCACTGATCTATATATAACTGAATTGTGCTCTAGCCCACCTCTTCCAAACGAGCATGGCAAGGAGTGATCACACTAGTCACACAAACCGGGCTTTGGGGGTCAAACTCACTTGGGCATGGTTAAGATTGCCTACTGTGAGTACACCCTTATTCTTTCGTATCCCGCACACACAAGTCTCTACTCGCCCATCAAGTGTTGTCCTGCGCTGCACTCTGTTGCGTTGGGTCCCGCCAATAGTGCAGGTCTCTACTCAGAAGGTGCCTGTTGTAATGTTATGAATGAGGCTCTGGACTCTGAGCATAACTTGTTCTTCTATAACAAACTATAAAATATTTTCTATTAATGCCCTTGCAGTGGCAAATAGCTTTGGTTTTATATTTAATTTAATTACATTAATGTTATAAGCTGAGATTTACAAGAAATAGTTTAACTGCTACTATGTAAAAGGAATATTGCTGTAAAAAAGCACCTTATTTGTTTAAAGTGTTTACAAACCAAATGTTATAGCACTTTTGTTCTTAGCATTACTTTTAAATGAAAAAAGTGCATAATACACTAATTTATACATAATACACTATTCAATATTTCATTATTGAATTTTGTGTATAACAATGCGATTAAACATGGGGAACTTAAGTAGAATGAGATAACAAGGGACAGACAGGTGAGGATGATAACTAATCAAACACAGGTGAACTGAATAAACTAATCAAAGGACGACAGAAACTAAATGAAAACAAGAAAAGAAGTCCATGACTGTGGCAATACTCGCCCATCTGGCCAAGCTTGACGTAGCGCTGTAAAAAAAAAACAACAACACAGGAGGGACAGAGGGGATTAAGGAGGAGGACAAAGGAGCGGAGTTGAGATAGTAACAGGGAATGGTAAAGGGCAGGCAACATCTCCAAGATGCTTCAAGAGACCTACCTGCAAAGCTACAGTACTGTTAAAAGTTTTATGTACATGTGTAAAAATGCTGTAAAATGAGGATGTCAAAAATAATGTCATAAATATATTTTATTTATCAATTAACTTATATTAACTAAATGAAATCAATATTTGGTGTGACCATCCAATGTGTTTAAAGCAGCTTTTGCCCTAGGTACACTTGCACATAGTTATTCACGTGTCTTTGCAGGTAGGTTTCTTGAAGCATCTTGGTGAGATGCCACAGTTCTTCTGGATTTAGTTTGTGTCAGTTTTTTTTTTTTTTTTTTTTTTGTCATTCCAGACAGACTGGATGATGATAAGATCAGATCTGTGTGGAGCACTAGATTTTCACACAGTTTTTTTTGTATGTAGTTTTTAAATAAGTATGTGATTGGTTAATTTTTTGAGGAATATTTAATTTTATTGTAATCAAATTTTCGGAATTCATTTTTATTACCTTTTTTATTTCTTTATTTATGCGTTCGTTTATTTATTCCTATATATATTTATCTCCAGATTTATTTATTCATTTATAAACCATTATATATATATATATATAATTTTTTTTTTTTTTTTTTTTTTTTACTTTTCTGTCTGCAACATTTTTTTTTTTTTTTTTACTTTTCTGTCTGCAACATTGTGTTTTTTATATATATATAATTTTTTTTTTTTTTTTACTTTTATGTTTGTATAGTTTTGTATTTTTTTAATGCTTTATTTAGTAACAGTTCACATACAAATTAACAATAAAAGCAAAATTGTCAATAAATTAAAAAAGACAATGATTGTAAAAAAAAAATAATAATAATGCAAATTAACGAAAGAAAAAAAAATCAACAACAAAAAAAGAACTATATACAGAGGGGTATTGAGAACAAATCCAGGGGCGTATATTACGCGGGGGACGCGTCCCCCCATTTTTAATATCATGTAAATTTGGCCCCCACACTTTTTTGGGCAAGTGTGTTTGCATAAAGGTTTTCAAGAGCTGGTGTGAATCAATATAGATTTAAACTCAAAGAGACAGGATAGTCTGCACATGACCTGATATTTTATTCGGACCCAGAATAAGACAAGATGAACACCAGGGAGAGCTAAACGGTCATGTAGTGTATGTTTTATTCATGCTATATTTTATTAATCGAAGCCGAAGGGCGCTCTTGTGCAGAAAGTCGAACCAGAAAATCACTAATATGGACAAAAGCGTCCAGCTATTGCTGTATGAAAACAGTTGTTTTTAAAGAACAAAAGAAACGTTTGGAAACATGAAGACATTAAACATACGATTGCGACAATATATGGTTTATTTGTGTTTTTCAAGTCATATCTAGGTAATAAATTCAATTCAATTCAATTCAAGTTTATTTGTATAGCGCTTTTATGATAGAAAATCATACTGCCAAAGCAACTTTACAGAAAATTAAAGTTTCTACAATATTTAGTAGTAGCTTATCAGTGGTGACTGTCAGTTTATTGTGCATAGAATCGGCAGAAATGTTCATACGCAGAAATAATTCAATCAATAAAGACGTAAAACAAACAGACGATTAACACTATTAGAACAGCAATTATGCAATCAAAACTTATAGCAAAAAGTGGGAGTTCTGTATGTTGTCTCTGGGTTAGCATCATCTGAGGTCCTCTGAGGGGCTGGCATCATCTCTTCTCAGGTGTTCTGGATCCAGACTGGAGCTTGTGTAAATCCTAAATAAAGTATATGAACAATGCAGTGCTAATTGACATAGCATTTATTACAGTATAGAAACTATTCTGCCTTATTATGTGATAAAAAAGTGTTTGTAGCACCTAGCTCTAAAACATTAACAAATCATTATTATTGATTATTTTCCGGTCAGGTATCTGATTTCTAAGCCGACAATTAAAAGCTAGAAACTAGAGAAAAAATAAATAAAGTTGCCTGTACACTACCAGGTCAAAGTTTTTTGAACAGTAAAATTGGTAATGTTATTTTTAAAGAAGTCTCTACTGTTCACCAAGCCTGCATTAATTTGATCCGAAGTACAGCAAAACATTAAAATGTTGAAATATTTTTACTATTTAAAATAACTGTTTTCTGTTTTTCCTGTTTTGAATATATTTTAAAATGTATTTATTTTTGATTGTTTAAAGCTACATCTTTAGCATCATACCTTACTTGGTCAGTCACATGCAGGGGTGCAAACAGCGCGCTTTTCGGCGGCTCTCGCCTTGGGATGGGGTTCTGAAGCTTTTTTTCAAACGGAAGTTCTGGGGGTGACTTGTGTGAATCGTGCCGACTCCGAAGAAGAGTTTTTTTCCGCGGGGGGGGGCATGGGGTCTGTCTGAGAGTATGAGAGTGCTCGGATTATAATTTCAACCATAGTCAGAATTCAGGATTGCCTCCACCAAAAAAGTAAATGAGCAAATTCAGAACAACTGCGCCGCCAAAACAGCAACCGGTATGCGCGCTGGTGTGAACCACTATGTTTCTTCTCGCTGCGGTATTATCTGCCACTGCAGGCATTATTTCTCCCTGAGAGCCCGAGTTCGGCCCGCGCCCTTCCCGTTTTAACTGGAAACTGGTGAGATCATCATGACTGGACGTAAGGAGATTTTTGGTTTATAATGTTATGTAATCTACTAGTCATGTAATTTATTAAACATTTTTAACTAGGCCGAGGTAATATGTTGTGTGTCTGTGTGTAACCTGCTATCAGTACGATTTAGCTACATCAAGTTCACATGTAAAGACCTAACGTTAGTGCTAGCTAGCAGATCAAATAATGGATGACTGTAGCTACATAGAAAAAGTTGTTAGGCTCGAAATTACACACCATTTTGGTCGCATATGTCGTGAAAAAATGTAATCCGTCGATATATACGTAACCTAAACATATTCAGGAGTAAGTTACTGCTAATTTGTGCGAGTGCAAATGATGGTTGTGGTGTGCTAACGTTACCTGTTTCATTTTGTAAGCCGTCAGTAAAAGAGGTAGAACACGCCAATGCTGATAGTTAGGATGTTTTATTAATATTAATTAGGGCTGCTGGGAAATATGATTATTAACGCGTTAATCTTTGTGGATTAATTTGAAATGTTTAACGCGTAAAAAAAAAAACGCATTTAACGCAGCACTTTTTTGCCTCGTTTTAATGATTCCCTGTTGCGGCTGCTATTGAAAAGCCGAAAATATGTGGGATCGGGTTTCATTCTCGCGCAGCTTTTCATGAGCGGGTCTTTTCCGCTCCGTGTGCGCCGCCGCACTCTCTGTTCCGTGTGTGTGTGTGTTGTGTGTGTGTGTTGTGTGTGTGTGTGGTCGGCCATAGGTGTTGGCGCGCTGTGCTCTCTGCTCAATGTCCGACTCCGTGTTTGCGCTGCGCGTTCTGCTCTGTCGTTCACGGCCCAAACGCCTCCAATCATGTATCGATCAAGCACTGGAGAAAAAAGCAAAGTCTGCTCAAATAAGGTGACATTTCTCTGTAGACTTCTGTTTGCTGAGCTGGTAGTAGTCATGCTGGGCAACAATGTTAAAGGAATAGTTCACCCAAAAAATGAAAATTCTGTCATTTCTCTCCCTCAAGTTGTTCCAAACCTGTATTATTTCCTTTCTTCTGCTAAACACAAAAAAAGGTATTTTAAAGAAGGTTGGTAATTAAACAGTTGCTGGTCCCCATTGACTTCCATAGTTTTTTTTTTTTCCTACTATGGAAGTCAATAATGGGGTCCATCAGTCGTTTGGTTACCGACTTTCTTCAAAATATCTTCTTTTGTTCAGCAGAAGAAAGAAAGTCATTAAAAGGTTTGGAACAACTTGAGGAAGAGTAAATGATGGCAGAATTTTTATTTTTGGGTGAACTATTCCTTTTAAAATGACCTGCTCGGGATCACATGCTCTGAAAATAATAGCTTTTTTTAGGACTATAGTTATTTTTATAATTAGTAAAAAAAAAAAATTTGAAAAAAAAATTAAATTGATTGTTGATTGATTATTGAAAAAGATTAATACATTGATATATTGATGTTTAATATTATTTTAATATAGGGCTATTTTCTGTTAATTATTGATGATTACAAGCTTGGAGGAAATGCAATTAATTACAGCAAATTGTGCAATTAATTAGTTAATTTTTTTTAATCGATTCCCAGCCCTAATATTAATACATATCTTATTTAGTATTATATAGCAATATATTAATATAATAATATTGGGTGGCAATGTAAGTATCTGGATATTTGCCGCTGGGCGGGGGCTTCGATTACCTCTCTCTTTTTTGACCATACATGTGTTTGCACCCCTGATTACTTCAGTCACATGATCCTTCAGAAAACATTTTGATATTCTGATTTGCTGTTCAAAAAACACTTATTATGATGATGTTGAAAATGTCTGAGTAGAATCTTTTCAGGTTTCTTTGATGAATAGAAAGTTCAGAAGAGCAGCATTTATCTGAAATAGAAATCTTCTGTAACATTATAAATGTCTTTATCATCACTTTTGATCAATTTAAAGCATCCTTGCTAGATAAAAGTATTAATTTATATAATAAAAAAAAAAAAAAAAAATTATACTGACTCTAAGCTTTTGAATAATATAGTGTATAATGTTATAAAAGCTTTTTATTTCACATAAATGCTGATCTTTGGATCCTTTATTCTTAGATTTATTGTTGAGATTTTTTTTTATAATGTTTTAAATAATAATAATAATAATAATAATAATAAAGGTTTCTTGAACAACAAATCAGCATATTAGAATAATTTCTAAAGGGTCATGTGACACTGAAGACTGGAGTAATAATGCTGAAAATTCAGCTTTGATCACAGAAATAAATGACTCTCTAAAATTAAATTAATCTCTAATTAACCAAGAATTAAATTTCTTTTGTACTTTATCAATCAATGTAGGATAATTTAAATAAATTCTTTCCTACTGATTTTTACAAATTTTGATTCCCAAATAAGAAACATGGGTTTTAACTAGTATACCACACAATTCCACCACACCATCTTTCAGCGGAAACAGTTTGCATTTATTGATATTTGCAGTTAAGCCTGAAACTGATGAAAACATATCTAAACACCTAAGTGCTGCATCTATTTCTCTGTTAATTCTTGAAAAAAAAAAAAAAAAAAAAATTGTTGTGCCATCTGCAAGCTGTGAGCATTTTATTTATTTCTCAAGTAAAGAAATACCCCGAAATGGATTCTTTTAAAAGTGAAGACAACATTTGCATAACTAATAAAAATAAGAAAGGAGCTGCAGGTTCTCCTTGTTTTAGACCTCTGGGAGTTGTTCCAAAAGGTAATCTAATACAAGTATTGCAATTACTGTAAATCGTGTGAATCGCTCTAATAAAATTATTTCCAAAGAAACTGAGAGTCTCCATCAAGAATGAATGGTCTACAGAGTCAAAGGCTTTATAATAATAAAGAAATATTATATAACTTTCTTCATGAATTAAAAAATTATAGTCAATTAAGTCCAAAATTAACCGAATATTATTTCCAATATACAGTATCTGCCAGCATAAAGCCAGACTGGCAGTCATCAATAATTTTATCCAAACAAAGTTTCAACCATTCTGCAAATATAGTTGATAACAATTTAGCATCATTATTAATTAATGATATGGGCCTCCAAATTTCAATACTAAGTGGATCTTTACCTGACTTTGAAATACAGTCTATTAAACTTTGAATCATTGTAGGCACCATTTGTTCAGCTTCCAATATTTCCTGAAAAACATGTAAAAGAAATACAGAGAGATCTTCCTGAAAGGTTTTAATAAAATTCAGCGGTTAGACTGTCATTACACAGTGATTTATTTTTTTTCAGTTTGGCAATATTTTTGTTTATTTCATCCAGTGTTATTTCCTTATCACATTTTTTTTTCAAGTCTTCTATTACTATAGAATTTATTTTAATATTCTCTAAGAATGACCGTGCATCTCCAATACCTTCATCTTTTGTCTATAACTTTTTATAAACATTTTTTACAAACTGAAAGATATCATTTGAAGCTGTTGAAATTTTACCATCAATTCTAAGTCTCTTTAAAGAAGATAGTTCTGTATTTCTCTTTTCCAAATTGAAAAAATACTTTTGAGTTCTTTTCGCCTTTCTCCAACCATTTACCCCTTGACCTCACAAATGCTCCTTTAGCTTTGTTCTCAAACATTTGATCACATTTTGATTGTAATTTGACTAACATGTCTTTATCTATCTGAGACAAACTATGTTTTTCATTTATATGAATTATATCTTAAATTAAGGAATCTTCTTTAACCCTTCTGGCTTTGGTGATTTTTTTCCAAATCCGATAGTGAACTTCCTTATTGAATACTTCATAAATTCCCAGTGTTTTGCAAACAATTTAGAAGTGCTTGCATTACTATAAGAATCCTTTATAATGTCTTTAACAGCTTTTTGAAATTGTTCATACATACAATTCTACTCTCACACACATACATTCTCCTTTCACATACATATATATTTGCTTTCACACACGTACATTCTCTTTTCACATACATATATATATTTGCTTACACACTTACATTCTCCATTCACATACATACATTTCTACTCTCACACACACACACACACACACATATATATATGATATATGTACTGTGTGTCTGAAGAAAATATGTGTATGTAAGAGAGGTCCTGATCAGCATGGCTGGGGTAGATGAGGTGGCCGCAGAAGTATTTCAGCAAGTTATGTGGGTTTTAAAAAATAATTAAATAAATTAATAAATAAATATTATCACCATGAAAAGATTACATGGCCTCGTCCCTTGAGTGAGTTGTGATTGAGGTCGCGGGCTCAGCCCAATCGTGTTGCCAGATACAGGTATTATAAGCATCTATGGATTTATTTATTTTTATTTTTTCACTTAATGGAGGAAGTGAATAAAGTGGGAGGTTGCAAGTTAGGGACAGCGATATCTTTATATATTAACTCAAGATTTGGACTCATTGTGGTTTATTTATTTTTATATTGTTTTGTTTGTTTTTGCCAACCCCTCAGAGGACTTCAGATGATGCTAACCCTTGAAACAACATACAGAACTACCAAATTTTGCTATAAATTTGATTACATCATATAATAATTGCTGTTAATAGTGTTCATCGTCTGTTTGATTATGTCTTTAATTGATTTCTCCATACATTTCTGCCATATGCACATAAACTGACAGTCACCACTGATAAGCTTCTACTAAATATAATAGAAACATAATTTTCTGTAAAGTTGCTTTGCAACGATTTGTATCGTTAAAAAGTGCTATACAACTATACTTGAATTGAATTGAATTTTTCAGTATCTGGTAACGCCGCCATTTAAACTGACAGTAATCAAAAATTACCAGCTTAAAAACAGCGCAGGCAGGTTATTCCTGACAGGATGCAATTTGGTAACACAAACGTAGTGATCATCATGATATATTATCTTTAAGACAGATGCATTGAAGACAGACACAAAGAAGAGAGAATAGTCACACAAGCAGAGAAAATACTGTACCAGACAGAACAAATTCATTGAAATATTGAAAGAAAACCATAATTGTAAAATTAGGGTGAATATAGATGTATTTCAGAGGAGAACTTACTGTCTTCAGAAAAGTTTCGATGGCATTTTCTTTTTCCTCTTACCGTCGTTAAATACATATTAAAGGAGTGTTAATTAGCGCAGTGCTGCTTACAGCAATAATCCAGGAAACAACACGGAGAGACACAGAGGAGACTGTTGACAAAGGAATTGTTGAATAAAGTAATTATTTTTGTTTTCTGTGCTTACAAAAAGTGTTCCTGTCACTTCATATAACCCAGATTGCACGTCTGTCACGTTATAGTATAAGTGTATACTATTTGCCATTTGTATAATGCCAGTTTTACTACAAACAGGCTACCAAGTAAAACTATGGTTAGTGTACCATGGTTAATTTATGGTTACCATGGTGAGTACAATAATCATGTGTTTGTTTTTTGTTTTTGTTTTTTAATGTACCATAGTACATTAAAATGAGCAAGTCGTAATTAAAGGAGCAAGCGCTGTCTTGTTTTTTCGGGGTGTTTATCAGTTAAAAATTAATTGTCTAGTCATTTTAAATCTGTAGGCTAGTTTAAATTAATCCGAACTGAATGAATCTAAACAAGTCTTTTGAACAGAATCGCAAAATTTAAGTGAGATTAATAAAATCCACACTATTCTTCTCTAAGTAGGCACTTAATTTCAGTTAGTACTAACTTAACAAGCGCTAAAAGAGTACATACTCTACAGCCTGAATGCGTGAAGTATGAATGCGATTTGGATACCATCCGCTATGTCGACGTTATCATGTGACCTATGATGTTAAAACAAGCACAACAACTTAAAAGATATGAGTGACAGCTTTAATCTATTTGTAAGTATCTTAAAACTGATGAAACTTGCCCATTCTGTGGTCTTGTTGAATAAACAGCTGCCTTTTTATTTTGTGGTTGCAATATAGCCAATACATTTTTGGTTGATTTAAGTTATTATATTTTAACTCCACTAATGTGATCATATTTTAGCCTAAAGCATTTTTACTTTTTTTATTTTTTATTACGAAAACCCAAAATCGTCATCTCTGGAATATTTTGTTAATTATTTTATGTGCAAAATGTTTCATCCACAAGCAAAAGTAGCTTGAATCTCCTTTGTTTTCTTCTTTTTCTTGTTGAATTTAACGCTTGTTCCATCCCTCAGGCTTCTAAAAAAGGTTATTATGATAAATTATTCAAAGATATTTAACCTTGTCACTGTGCTTTTTTTCTGTGTATATTATCTCATGAACACATTAAATTTTTGTTTACTGTTTTATTATGATTGTTCATTGTTAGATACAACCATCTTACCCTGATCTTTTATGTAATTATAAGTTCCGCAATAATAATAAAAAAGAGCGACAGGTGCACTAACACCTCATAGCATTACTAACTCAACAATCTAGCACAGTTTCCCTCAGCATTTGCAATATTTGTAATATCTGCACAAAGGAAACGTCGATCAGCTGCTAGAAGATCTTGCCTTTGGAGAAGATTGGTGATTTTATACTCTAAAAATGTAAGTATTACTACTTAAAAATTAAGATTACCCCAGAATTAATTGCATCGTTTGCTCACCCCAACACTTACATGCAATAATAATGATAAATGCCAACCAATAATTATATATTAAAAAAATTCCCTTAAAATTACATTTTAGTAAAACAAGCAAAATTAAATTTTTGTTGTGACATAGCTATACATGAATATACACTTGTTGAACAAATGCAGTTGATGTAAATGCATACATTTTCAGCCAAGCAATTAATACATTAAGTAATAAAATATTTATATTTTATTTACTGACAACAATAAGAAACATGATTAAATGAGTAAAGGAATTAATAAAAATAAGCATCATAATAAATACATAAATATACAAGTCAACAACAGATGAAACAAAGTTTCATTCAAACGTATTGTTCTAACAATCATGTATTTACAGATGGTGAACCCAACATCCTACTGCCATCTCAACACAGATGTGCTGTTACTGCTGCTGCGCTGTGCTTCACAATCTCACTCTTCTCAGTGTGGACATCGTTGAGCAAGAGGATGAGGAAGACCATGATGACGGCTCTCTGAACCACACAACCTTGAAGCAAGAGCAGGGGAACACATGCAGGACAATCTGGCTGCTGCTGTGTCTGCTCCAAACATTCGTGTGCCTGCTCTCCATGAGCATGACTACCTGCAAAACAAAACGGAGTTAAACATTTTACAATTCATGTTGTCAGCTTTCCATTAATTGCCAAATTTCATTTCATGATTACAATTACATGCATTTTTTGTTGTAGCTTTATTACTTTTGTAGTGGGCTAAACCACTGAACTGGTGAGCAGAAGTTTGCTGGTTCAAAACCACCAGTATCAGTAGTCCTTGAGCAAGGCTCTATTCTCCAGGTTGATCCAGGGGATTGCAGGCCCCTGTAATAAGAGCACTGTAAATCACTTCGGATAAAAGCTTTGTGACATTTTGTGATGATGCTTTCGAAGCTTCTGAAAGTCAGCCTTCATTGTATAAACAGAAACCAGCAGAACAAACTTTACCAAAATCACATCCTCAGTGTCTTTTGGTCTTTCTCTGGATGTTCTCGCTGGCTCTGGGGTCACTGAGAAGACCACAGCAGCATCCGGTCCTGATGAGGCAGTAAGGGCAGGTGGAGAGATGGAGCATCTCATCTGTGTCACTGGACCATTTCCAGGATGCTGCTGTGGACTTCTCCATCCTCACTGCTCACATCAGTCAGCAGACATTTCAGATCCTACAAAAATACACAAACACAATACAAAAGTCATTTTAACAGCATAATGTCATCTGATCTCTGTATTAGAAGCAACAAAATGACCTTACTTTATCCTTTTGTTTCAGGTTTTCCCTTTTTTCACAAATGTCACCTTTCCTTGCGGGTCCTGCTCCACCACAAAAGATCTGCAGCACAGGAATCAAAAATAAGTGCTGTAATAGTTGTTTAAAATTACAACAATAAAAATAAACTTAAGATTTAAAATGTTTTATTCATTTCTGTAGTGTACTCACTCAAAACCTGTGATGGCAGAAATGCTTCATCAGTCTCTCTGCAGCAGATAAACACGTGTGTGTGTGTGTGTGTTTGTGTGTGTGTGTGTGTCTGTCCCTGTAACATCCAGACAAGAGTCAAGTCTCTGTGATTTATCTGCTCAATACTACATTTACATGTTGAGTTAGTTGCTGATGTAACTTGCTTTTTATCCAACACAAATGTTCCTTAAATTATCAATATTACAAATGGACAAATAAAATGGATAACATATGTTTAGTTACTTTATGTAGATTTGTTTGTTTACATGACTTATAGTCATCTAAAGCAGTGTTAACAACAGTGAATTCTACACAATAGCACACATACATCACTCAGTTTCATGTCTGTTAGATGCGCTCATCTGCAATACTTATCAAAGATTATCCTGTCAGATGTTAAATAGACATTTAGTAATTGTCTTTAAGATGTATATATGGTTTATGTAAATCCACTTTTGAGATGTCTTAATGAAGCTCCCCTGTTAGTTATGCATTATAAAATGTGTTTTTACAGCAAAATCAAAAATATGTTATATTATGTAGGTCAAAAACAGGGTTTAGATTAAGCCAGGTTAGGCCATAGTTCAATTAGGACATTTAAGTAACTTTTATAAACATCTCGTTTTTGACATCTCTTCTTCTTCTTTGATTTAATGGCAGGTTGTGAACCAACTTCCAAGGTGCATATCGCCACCTACTGTGATGGAGTGTGAAAAGAATGAATAAACCCTCCTATATCCTATTATATAAACCACTATTCTTAATAAATCTCATGACTGCATGCATTTGTTTTCTTGAATTTGGACCATCATTTAATAAGCTGGTAATATTAAATTTCTTGTATCCTACTGCTTGTAATTCTTCCTAAAGAATCCTCCTTTCTATTTCATATGTCTTGCATATCTTCATAACATGCTCTACAGTTTCCTCTACTAAACAGATATCACATAGTCCTGTATCATGTTTCCCTATAATGTGTAAAGTGTGATTTAGATTTGAATGTCCTGTTCGTAAATGTGTAAAAAAAAACTTGTTCTTTTTTACTTAAGTTGTGAACTATTTTGCTTTTCTTTATGGTTTTTTTGAACCTTGTAATAGAGTCGACCTGTATATCATGAGTCCCAAACTGTCTGCCATTTCCTATTGCATGCTTCTGAAATAAAATGTTTTACTGAAATTTACTGTTCTACTGAGTGCAATGTTTATGTTTAGTTCTTTCATTTTAATTGATTCTTTGGCAATTTTGTCTGCTTCCTCATTACCTTGAATTCCCACATGAGCTGGCACACACATAAATTGAATTATTATTCTCATCTGTCGTAAACCATATAACCTAATCATGATTTCAGTTAAAATGTCAGTTCTATTTGTTTACAATGATTGTAAGCTCAAAAGGACTGCCATTGAATCAGAACATATTATTACTTTATCAGGTCTAACTTCATACACCCACTCTAGTGCCATTTAAATAGCTATCATCTCAGCTGTATATACTGATGCACCATCTGTTATCCTTCCAGCCTTCCTCACCTCAAACTCTGGAACATAGAATGCAGCCCCTGTCCTTCCAGTATCTGTACTCTTTGACCCATCTTTATATATTTGAAGAAACGAGTAGTATGATTTTTTTTATATACTTACATACATATTTTCTTCCTTGTAAATATCTGGTAACACGTTTTAGATATTGAGAATTTAAATCCACATTCTAACAACCATTTTTCAACTACTTCTATAGCTTCTTGAATTTTATTCAGATATATTCCTTCCTCTTTTCCACATTATACCATCGTCTGCATATAACCCAGTGCTGATTCCCGGTGCCACTTTTCCAAATATATCATTAATCATTATATTAAATAATAAAGGACTAATCACACTTCCCTGAGGCGTTCCGTTTTCCACACTTAGAGTTTGAGATACTTCACCACCCACTTTAACTTGAATTGTTCTGTCAAATAAAAAACTTAAAACCCAATTATACATTCTTTCTTCTACTCCAATACTCTTCATTTTAATAAGTAATCCCTCCTTCCACAACATATCAAATGCTTTTTCCATATCAAAGTAAACTGCCACTAATCCCTCTTTAACTGCTATAGCTTTCTTTACATCTGTTTCCAGTTTTACTAATGCATCTAAATGTTGATCGTCCTTTCCTAAACCATATTGATTAGATGCCAAGGCTCCCCAAGTACATAATTAAGCCTGTTTACAATTATTTTTTCCATCAGCTTACATAAATTTGATGTAAGCGCTATTGGCCTGTAATTCCCTGCTATCAATAGGCTTTGACATTTTGCGTGGTACTGTATGATTTGGACAACTTCCAGTTACGCCTCCTTGTTCAAGTTACGCCCCCTTCAAGTTACGCCCCTCTCTTGCAGTCTGCAGACATAGTCGCTGCGTCCGAAATCGCATACTTCCATACTATTTAGTAGGTGAAAAACAGTATGCGAAGCAAGTAGTTTGTCCGAATTCATAGTATTCGAAAAACAGTAGGCGAGATGACCTACTACTTCCGCCCAAATTCCGTAGCATGCATACGAAGGACACTATACTATCCCATGAGGCCACGGGGGAGAAGTCGTCATATGCGAAAATGGCGGAAAACCGCGACAAGGCTGTTTTGAAGTGTAAGTACCTTATGGATTAACATTGTTTATCGTGGTTAAAGTGTACTTGTTTAACACAATCCAAGTAAACGACTGACTTGTTGAAGGTTTACACATTGTAAACCGATGAGACGATTTTGTGAATTGAGTGTAAAAAGAAGTTTAATCATCATTATCGATCAGATGCTGTGCATCAGCTTGTTAAGGCTGCTTTCTTTAAATAGACCGCTCTTTAAGTAATTCAATGAGATAAAGTTACAAAACTTTAAGTAATTAAATCGATTTAATTTCTATTTTACTAGTGTGGATATTTTGATAAAAAATTGTTGGATAACTTACATGGCAAACTATTGTTAATAAGTGCCTCAGCTTGATCATTGATCATAAATCATCACTAATGTTTAAATCCAGTTTTGATGTTACAGGGACTGATGAACACAGCCTTGTTCTTATCCACGGATGAAACCTTCTTAACTGGAAAGCATAATGCTGCAATCAAAGGGTTTGAGCAAGTGAAAATGAAAATTAATTTTTATTAAATACACTCTTTATTTTTATTTTTTTTATGTTATTATCTTATTTGTTTTGTGTTTTTAATTATAATATTAATTTCCAGGTATTTCCAGTAGCTATTTTGTCAGTTGCAAAGTGTTTAATAGCAAGTATTTTTTTCTTGAAGCACTTGTATGCACACTGATTTTGTAGCAGTTTCCAGTTGTTTTTTAAACAAGCAACATCTTAACATCTGAAGAATGTTGTCTTGAGAATAGGTGCCACACTTAAATATCCATACACCAAGTCACATTTAAAATTATTCTATTTTTTTTTTTCTACATGGATAAGAGAACAAAGCTTCAGACAAAACCACATTAACTTTTGCATAAAGTAGTATAAATAGAGCTTAAAAGATGTTTTTATAATAATGTCAGGAAAATGAACTTCAGCAGCTTCAGTTAAGTAACTGTATCTGTACAAGATGAGGACTTTAAATTTGGGTAAAAAAAAATGAGTGGGAAAAAAGTAGAAATCTAAATTGACCCCAGAGATAAAGTAATACATTTGTAAAATTAAACTCAAAGTAATATAACCCGCAAGTAACATTTGTGATATGTTGCTAGAATTTTAAATAACTGTAATACGAATTCCCGGTTATGTGTGTAATGTGTAGATTGATATGTACAGTCGTGGCCAAACGTTTTGAGAATTACATAAATATTGTAAATTGGAAAAGTTGCTGCTTAAGTTTTTATAATAGCAATTTGCATATACTCCAGAATGTTATGAAGAGTGATCAGATGAATTGCATAGTCCTTCTTTGCCATGAAAATTAACTTAATCCCAAAAAAAACCTTTTCCACTGCATTTCATTGCTGTCATTAAAGGACCTGCTGAGATCATTTCAGTAATCATCTTGTTAACTCAGGTGAGAATGTTGACGAGCACAAGGCTGGAGATCATTATGTCAGGCTGATTGGGTTAGAATGGCAGGCCTGACATGTTAAAAGGAGGGTGATGCTTGAAATCATTGTTCTTCCATTGTTAACCATGGTGACCTGCAAAGAAACGCGTGCAGCCATCATTGCGTTGCATAAAAATGGCTGCACAGGCAAGGATATTGTGGCTACTAAGATTGCACCTAAATCAACAATTTATAGTTTCATCAAGAACTTTAAGGAAAGAGGTTCAATTCTTGTAAAGAAGGCTTCAGGGCATCCAAGAAAATCCAGCAAGCGGCAGGATCGTCTCCTAAAGAGGATTCAGCTGCGGGATCGGAGTGCCAGCAGTGCAGAGCTTGCTCAGGAATGGCAGCAGGCAGGTGTGAGCGCATCTGCACGCACAGTGAGGCGAAGACTTTTGGAAGATGGCCTGGTGTCAAGAAGGGCAGCAAAGAAGCCACTTCTCTCCAAAAAAAACATCAGGGACAGATTGATCTTCTGCAGAAAGTATAGTGAATGGACTGCTGAGGACTGGGGCAAAGTCATATTCTCAGATGAAGCCCCTTTCCGATTGTTTTGGGCATCTGAAAAAAGGCTTGTCCGGAGAAGAAAAGGTGAGCGCTACCATCAGTCCTGTGTCATGCCAACAGTAAAGCATCCTGACACCATCATGTGTGGGGTTGCTTCTCATCCAAGGGAGTGGGCTCACTCACAATTCTGCCCAAAAACACAGCCATGAATAAAGAATGGTACCAAAACACCCTCCAACAGCAACTTCTTCCAACAACCCAACAACAGTTTGGTGAAGAACAATGCATTTTCCAGCATGATGGAGCACCGTGCCATAAGGCAAAAGTGATAACTAAGTAGCTCAGGGACCAGAATGTTGAAATTTTGGGTCCATGGCCTGGAAACTCCCCAGATCTTAATACCATTGAGAACTTGTGGTCAATCCTCAAGAGGCGGGTGGACAAACAAAAACCCACTAATTCTGACAAACTCCAAGAAGTTATTATAAAAGAATGGGTTGCTATCAGTCAGGATGTGGCCCAGAAGTTGACTGAGAGCATGCCCAGTCGAATTGCAGAGGTCCTGAAAAAGAAGGGCCAACACTGCAAATACTGACTCTTTGCATAAATGTCATGTAATTGTCGATAAAAGCCTATGAAACGTATGAAGTGCTTGTAATTACATTTCAGTACATCACAGAAACAACTGAAACAAAGATCTAAAAGCAGTTTAGCAGCAAACTTTTTGAAAACTAATATTTATGTAATTCTCAAAACTTTTGGCCACGACTGTATATATAAAATACACACACGTTTAAATTTAAATATTTATATGTGTATTTATTCATATTTATGTGATTTATAGTATATATATATATATATATTTCTTAAATGTCTTAAAATTACATTCATAACTTACACAAGCTTAAACAATAGCAATATGAGAACATGAACTGATTTGCAGAGTCTTAACTTCTTCAGTTGTCCTACAGATAATCAAGCTCTTGAAGAGCTGGCACACGGTTGTCTGGTGTGGACACACCTGTGGCCAGATTGTCCCGCACATGCTCTCCTGTGCTGGCTTCTGTTTTGGGGTTACAGTGTATCATCGTCATGATCCTCCATAACTTCTGGATCAACAATGTCCCCATTCAGAAGACAGAGGTTGTGGAGCAATGCACTGCATGCAACAACATCTGGCACAAAGGCAGGGCTCACTTCCAGGGCCTTGAAGAAGATGGAGTGTCAGCTTGTCTTCAGCATCCCGAAGGCTCTCTCAACAATGTTCTGTGCATGACCATCATTGGTGTTGAAACACACCTTTCCAGGATTCTGTACAGGCTTTCTGTATGGTGTGATGAGGCAGGTGGGTGCACTCAAACAAGGATACCCACCTTCTCCCAGGATGCATTTTCCTGCAGGTGGATACAGGCGGCCAGTGTAAATAGGACTGTTCTTCAGCACCCTGGCATTGAACACAGAACCGGGATACTCAACAAAGATATCAAGGTAATTGCCCTGGTGGTGGCCTGCAGCTGAACAGAATGAAACATCTTCCTGTTAAATAACATTGGGCATCACTTGCCGGTAGTACAATTTGTATGTGTCAGCCATCTATTGGTCCAGCTACCACAAGGAAATCTGGAGACCCAGCCAGCTAGGCAAAACCTGGTCCCACTGCCTCCAGGTCATCTGCGGTGGGGAAGGCAATCAGCCTCCTCAAAATCCCGATGACAGACCTGCTCATTTTGTGCACAATGTTATGCAGCTCTTGGATGTCGAAGGCCAGTCACAGCAGCCTGTATGATGCTGCTCACAGTCTGTAAATATGTATTTTTTTTTTTTTAGAATATATTTTCAATAGGTTACACATTTTTTGCTGATTTATCTATATCTATCTTTATATATGTGTATATATATATGTGTGTGTGTGTGTGTGTGTGTGTATGAATATATATATGTATATATATATATATATATATATATATATATATATATATATATATATATACACAAACCCGATTAAAAAAGTTATATATATATGCATATGATGTGGAAGTATATATATATATATATATATACCGCCGTTCTTCCGCGCTTGCACGCATGCAAGTGCATATATAATATGATGGTGCTTTTCACCATATTTTAGATTTAACACATTTTTAAATGTCAGCTTTGCCTCACCAGTGTTATTTTTGACAGCTGCAGTCGGGGGAAAATTAAAGAAAAAAATATTTAATATTCACAGATGAAATTATGAAGATATGTGTTTCTTAGAACGAATTATCAAGCCTATTATTTAACAAAAGAAATTGTGGTTTACTTTGCATTGGAGAATTAAAAGTGGTAACATAGTGAGCTAGGCTTGCGTGTTTTATAAATTATTTTCTTTATTTTAGTAAAACGTGAGGCACTGTATAATTTTGCTTCCATTATTTAGGCCTAATTAAAACAAGAAACGAATAAATTAAACCTGCACGATTTAACTAAATCATTGAAACTCTAAAGAATGGACTGATTAATAAAACGTCCTCATGTTTAAACTCAAGTTCTCTCATTATAATCAACGAAATACACACGATGTAAAAAAGAGCTTCATTAATTGACAACTTCAGTCTTCTTTAATTGCTTTCATGTAATTTAAGTAAAAATAAATAAATAAATAAATACGTAAATAAATAAATTGTAGCCGCATTTAAATGCAGGTTTGTATAATATTCCTTAAAATATCAGTGCAAGATTTGCTCGGCGCATGATGCTGAGTGCTCGCAGCATTTATTCTTATTTGTCTACATATTTTATCTTCATTACAAATCTTGTTTGGTTTTATTTTGGATAATTGCATGTAAAAAAAAATATGTGCTTTGTAATGCATATGCAAAATGTGAATTATTATTCATATTCAAGTGTTTGTGCGAAAATTATTACGCATGCATGACAGGGAGGCGCCCTCTCGATCACATGATTTTTTTCCTAATAATGAAATAACTGAAAATTTGGGTACCTCACATACTGTACATGATAAATATATCTACAAAAAGCTTGAAATGTCTTTTAAACGAATCAGTTCAGAACGAAAGCATTATGTAATCTGTGAAGGTCGCATTTCTCTTTAAAGGTGCGTCCATGTGGAGAGAGTCAGCACTGTGAATTTCATCTTGCAGCCGACAAGAAAACATTTGTTTATTAATAAATAATTAAAATGTCTCCTTTTTCACAATTATTGGGCTACTTCTGCCTCTGCTTTTGGGCAAACTAAATGCATGTGTTTGAGCACCGAATATATTAAGGCTCATTATGGATTATAGATGTAAATTTGATATAAACCTGAGATTAGTTGAATAATGACAAATGAACGACTAGTAACTAGAAAAATCTTACGTGGGAGGCAGACCTATTAAATACCCTCAAGACATCTCTGATAAAGTTTGTAAAGCATTTTATACGCGTTTGCATAAATTCTTCTTTCAGAACGGTCCATAATGGAGAGATGTCTTAACACTGATTTTTCCTCTGAAACACAAAAACGAAAATTGAAATAAAATCGATATTTTATGTTTTGAGAATGGCCAGACCTTCTCTGCAGATATTGTGCTTCTGGTTTGTGCATTTTAAATCACATAAAGTCTACAAAATATATAAAAACGCTTGTGTTTTTTGTCACGTCTGTAAAAAAAAAGCCTATAAAACATGTTCATAAACGGATACTTTACTGATGTCTGGACTCTGTTTGGGATTTAGAAAAACTTCAATATATTGTTCATGAATAGGCTACATTCTGTGAAAAATTATATTTCACACTCTAAAAAATATTGTATGAACGCAACAAAATAAAACGGCCGACGCTCCACTCAGGGCTCGTAGTTCTGATTGGGCTCAAGCCTCCCCCAAGCATCTGAGACACGCTGCCGAGCAGAGTATGAGCGGAGCGGTGTGATTCTGACTGGAGCCAGGAGCGGATTTTTTTAAAGTCGGAGCGTCGTGGTTTTCACTCGCTCCAGCACCGCTCCATCACGAGTACAATTCATGCCAACAGCCCGTAATATACAGTAGGTAGACATCCAAAATGGGTAATACCGCCGCCGCAGGGCCGCGGCGTTAACTGCAAGTCAGTCGCGTGTTAAAATCATTCGCGAAGCTACCCCCAGGTGGTGCAAAGGGACGGATTGCGAAATGAATGCAATTGTAAAATGAAAGCAAGATGTAAAACAACAATAACATTATAATATACATTATAACATCCTTAAAAGCCATTAAAAATAGGATAGACTAAAGGCTGTTCACATCGAGAACGATAACTATAAAGATAACTATAAAGATAACGATATTAGCATCCACACCAGCGAACGATATCTTCTGTTTATTCTAAGCGCACGCTCGTCTGGCGCTTTAAATTCTTGAGCTTGTTACAGCAGGATGGATTCTGATTGGCTGTCAATTTTTTGTCGTTCATCAGCTGGAAAAAAAATTTGTTTTGAAAGTGATTCCAACAATATCGTTTTTCTTTGTCTTTATCGTTATAGTTGTGGCGTGGACTCTGCTGTTCTTTAATACAGAAAAGATTTTTAGAACTATATCTTTATCGTTATCTTTATAGTTATCGTCCTTGGTGTGAATGGGCCTTTAGGTTATCGTCCTTGGTGTGAATGGGCCTTTAGACCCTGAAAATGCAAATAAAAAGTTTTATATTAGTAAATGTTTTGTATTTTGTATTAGTAAATGTTACATTGACGTTATAATTAGTAAAGGTTTTAATTTCGGTTCATTCTTGGGTAAAAAAAAAAATAATAATAATAATAATCTTCAGGTTCCATTTGCAGAGCGAAATGAGAACGGGCCAGCATTTACAAATAATTCTTATTCACTCAGTTATTATTCTTGATTTTTCAAACTGCTAACACTTTGCATTTTTGAATTATGCCTTTACTGTGTGACCAAAAATTGTGAATTGTGACTTTGATCCCGCTGGTGCCTCACGCGCACATATTCACTGAAAACAGCAGTCGTTCACCGAGCCATGCGGCGCGAGCAGTGGTCAACTTTGGCATATTTTTACTCATTATGATTTTTTTTTCCATCTATACTGAAACACGTGTGAAATCCAAAGCCTATTTTACCTAATGAATAAGAGTTTAGCTTCAAATGGGCAACATATTTGGATTTGTCCCGAATGAGAGTGATAAGCCCAACCTTACCTTATGTATCGCTTTAAATTATTTTTAATTATTATTTTTGTTTTGTTTATAAGCCTATATTTTTATATACTGCAATTATATTTATCCATTAGAATTATATATTTGTAATTCTTGTTCTGTTCTAAAAAAAATGTTAAATTTAAAAGACTTGTTGTAAAATGAAGGGAACTAAAAATATCCTGTTGGTACATTAGCCTAGCATTATTAGGCCTGCTGTTATTATTTCTGAATGTAATAAAATGCAACTCTCACAAATTTAATAAACTTTTTAGCATGTTTAAAAAAATGCATCAAACAAAAATAGGCGATTAATCGGTTAAAATGTGTTATTGTGGGTTAACAAATTTACATTATATACTTAGGAACAGAGTATGGGCCTAATCTAGGCTATGTTGTTAACTATTTACAAGTTTCGTGTAGCTATAATTTTATCCACCTTTATTTTTCCATTGCATCTGAAAATGACTTTGTGCATCCCATTCATTCCGCGCGCTCAGCTGCCTCCCGCGATGCTCAGCTGTGGACGATTTCAGAATGTTTGATATAAAGGTTGCTGTCACATATTATATACAGGAATTGTTCATTTAAAAAAAAAAGTTAAAATATATTGTTAGTTTTATGCTAAGATGCAATCAACGTCTTCAGATACTATATAAGATACAAGTTCATTCAGACTATTTAACATGCACTGTGACATTTTACCGTTTCAACTTATAAACTCCTTGAGATTTTAAAGTCATTTTAATAGTATTGAAATTCAAGTTGAATATGGTATTTTTAAAAAAAGGTTTTAATTGCTTAAATTATTTCTATGAATTAATAATATGTTATCATGACTTTCATCATATCATTTTTTACGAGCTGTATTCGTTTGTTTTTTTTTTTTTTTTTTAACAATTAATCGCTCACATAGCTCTAACAAGGTTTTATTTTATTTTTATTTTATTTTTTTGAGGAATGTGCCACTGTCAGGGGAATCACATCATCATTAGAGTTGCAAATTAACTTCAGAAATGGCAAATAAGGACTAATAGAGGTTCTTTCTTTTATTATTTATTTATAATGTTTATTCTTGAAGAAAATAAGTATTTACTCTTTAAGAAAATAAGGGACGATCCAAATATTTGTAATGTACAATAATATAGGCCTATGTCTGTCCATTGGATTTTTAAAGCATAAAAACTGAAGGTCTGTGAAACATTTCTATGATGCATTTTTTTTAAACAATGGCACTTAAAGTTTTCAACTAAAATATTATTTCAACCATATAGCCTGTGAATAAATAAAATGCGTACTTTTCAATGAAATAACACTGAGAGTGTAGGTTGCTTCTGGTGTTTGGATTTGTACTTCAATATAATGAGCTCCAAGTTTAAGAATAGCCTACAAAGTTTTTTTTTTTTTTTTATACTCTATTTAACAGCATTAGCTCAATGAAATACGTCTTTCTTCAGGTAGACTGATTGTTTTCCCGCCTTGCTAAATGTTAGGCTCATGATCAGTAAGTTGTATTCGCGGTGTATTCGTGATGGAGCGGTGCTGGAGCGAGTGAAAACCACGATGCTCCGACTTTTAAAAAATTAGCTCCTCTCCTCGCTGAATGAATAATCTCTGCTCTTAGTTTGCTCGGCAGCGTGTCTCAAGCGCGCGGGGAGGGTTGAGCCCAATCACAACTACCAACCCTGAGTGGAGCATCAGCCGTTTTATTTTGTTGCGTCCATACAATATTTTTTAGAGTGTGAAATATAAATTTTCACAGAATGTTGCCTATTCATGAACAATATATTGAAGTTTTTCTAAATCCCAAACAGAGTCCAGACATCAGTAAAGTATCCGTTTATGAACATGTTTAATAGGCTTTTTTTTTTTACAGACGTGACAAAAAACACAAGAGTTTTTATATATTTTGTAGACCTTATGTGATTTAAAATGCACAAACCAGAAGCACAATATCTGCAGAGAAGGGCTGGCCATTCTCAAAACATAAAATATCAATTTTATTTCAATTTTCGTTTTTGTGTTTCAGAGGAAAAATCATTGTTAAGACATCTCTCATTACAGACCGTTCTGAAAGAAGAATTTATGCAAACGCGTATAAAATGCTTTAAAAATTTTAACAGTGATGTCTAGAGGGTATTTAATAGATCTGTCTCCCACGTAAGATTTTTCTAGTTACTAGTCGTTCATTTGTCATTATTCAACTAATCTCAGGTTTATATTAAATTTACATCTATACTCCATAATGAGCCTTAATATATTCCACGCTCAAGCACATGCATTAAGTTTGCCCCAAAGCACAGGCAGAAGTAGCCCAATAATTGTGAAAAATGAGACATTTTAATTATTTATTAATAAACAAATGATTTCTTGTCAGCTGCAAGATGAAATTCACAGTGCTGGCTCTCTCCACATGGACGCGCATTTAGAGAGAAATGCACCTTCACAGATTACATAATGCTTTCGTTTTGAATTGATTCATTTAAAAGACATTTCAAGCTTTCTGTAGATATATTTCTCATGTATGCGAGAATGTGACAATTTTCAGTTATTTCATTATCAGGAAAAAAAATCACGTGACCGAGAGGGCGCCTCCCTGTCATGCATGCGTAATAATTTTCGCACAAACACTTGAATGTGAATAATAATTCACATTTTGCATATGCATTACAAAGCAAATATTTTTATTTTTTTACATGCAATTATCCTAAATAAAACCAAACAAGATTTGTAATGAAGATAAAATGTAGCAACTAAGAATAAATGCTGCACGTGCACTCAGCATCATGCGCGCCGAGCAAATCTTGCACTGATATTTTACGGAATATTATACACACCTGCATTTAAATGCGGCTACTATTTATTTATTTATTTATTTAATAAAAAAAATAATTACATGAAAGCAAGTAAAGAAGACTGAAGTTGTCAATTAATGAATCTCTTTTTTACATCGTGTGTATTTTGTTGATTATAATGAGAGAACTTGAGTTTAATCATGAGGACGTTTTATTAATCAGTCCATTCTTCAGAGTTTCAATGATTTAGTTAAATCGTGCAGGTTTAATTTATTCGTTTCTTGTTTTAATTTTATTGTTAATATAAGCACAGGCTCATAGGCTTGACATTTATCCTGCTTGAATTAATTCTAAGAAACACACATATCTTCATAAGGACTAAAATTTCATCTGTGAATATTAAATATTTTCTTTCATTTTCCCCGACTGCAGTCAAATATAACACTTCGGTTAGTTCGGTGAGGCAAAGCTGATGTCTATTCGCGAAAATGTGCTTTAATGCGCTTGTTTGAAAACTTGTGATTAAAGCGCCACTCAGCGGTCAAAAGCTGCAAATGCACTTTGCAGACGCTGCGGCAGCGGTACGAGCGGCGGTAGAAGCAACATTTTGGATGGCCACCTACTGTAACTGCATATTTAGCAAGAATTCACATGAGAAACATATTTAGCTATAGCTTGATACACATAATCTCTCCGATCACTATACTATAATGACGGCAATAGTCGAGGCGCGCGGGATGTTACAGGCTAGTTCTCAAGGAGTTTGTCTTCCTTTTACTGATTATTTTCGGGTTAAAGCATGACTTAAACAGATACAGCACATTCACACGTAATCGCTGTCGCAATAATGCATTCAAACAAATGTAATTTTACAGTGCTGCTTCATCTGTATCTGAATTTAAAATCTGTAAGAAATGCATTGTTCTGTAGATAAAATAACTGACGAACATGTACTGTTATTTTTATCACAATCAAAATTTGCAAAGCAGAAAGCAGCAATTATACCTTTTAATGCTGACAATATTATTAGTTTGGCGTTTGGTAGGAAAAAAGTTTGCACACAATAGCCTAATCCCCTTTGAAACTCTTCTGTTATTTTATTAATTTTTTATTTATTTATTTATTTTTTTTTTTTTAGAGGCTACGTTATGAACATAACATTTCAACTTTATCCACGGAGCGAGTGCGGAGCAGTGAATAGTGAGCGCGGAGCGGAGTGATTATTAAATGCTCGGAGCGCGGAGGAGAAATTGTTGCTGCTCTCTCACATACTCTGCTGCAGAGTGAGAGAGATGTTTCGCCCTCGAAATGAACAAGACCGTCCGGTGTAGAAACGGTTAGACAGTGTCTGCTATATTTGCAAATAATTAATATAAGAAATAAAAATAAATACATAACCAAAACCAGCGGCATAACGAGATGAAAATATAGACTAGAAAATATATTTACACTAGTTCTGTTCTACGTCCATGACACTGACTCACTGCAGAGCTGCCAGTTTACATCTGAACCGCTCTTAACACCGAGTGGATGGTTAGATGCATGATGGGTTAGTATAAAAAAATAAATTAATAAAATAAAGGTCTTTCCAGCATTAAGGTAATAACATTAGGCTACTGCTTTTTTTAATAATCTTGCTTCAGTTATAAATTTGACTGGTAAATGATAAATAATTATATTAAAACTTGTTTTGAACATATGATGTGTCATTTGAATATTGATTTTAAGTAGGGAGGCACAAAAAAAAAAAATCAATTTAAATCATAAATTGGATTTTTTGTGAAAAAAATCTGGGATTTTTTTTAGGCCATCGCCCAGCCCTAATGCAACAGTTTTGTTTTTGTTTTTTTTTAGTTTTAGTTCCTCTGAAATTAAGTTATACTAACTAATAAACTTTATTACGCTATACAGTAGTCAACATTTGAAGTGGATCAAACCTTTCTTTAAAGTTGTTTTAAAACCAGTATGTCCTAAAAACCTGTTCTGCAAGTTTGAAACCCTCATAAGACACTGTTCATATGTAAGAGCAAGAAATTCACACCTTTATATCGACCTCCACATGTTATACAGAACTACCCCAACCCCCTCCAGCTGAACTGAACTCGGTCTGTTTTTTGGCTGTGAGGAGCGGTGTGTTGTCATGTTACTGAGTTGAAACATGCCTGCACTCACAACAGCCCTACTCTTTTTATTCATTACTTTCCCGCAGCCCATATTATTATTATCACTAGACCAAAATAATAACAAATTCTCAATTGATAATTAATCATTATTTTTGAGAAAATCGTAGACGTTTATGAACGTAGACGTTTGAGGCAGGCTTTAAGACCAAGCGGAATCCTCTGTCAGCTGCTTCCGCTTCACAGCGCGCATCTCGCGCTAACTGACCCAGCTTCACTGTCCACGGTTTGATTTTATAAAATCAGTTTGAGCGAATACAACTCATTGATCATGAGCCCAACATTTAGCAAGGTGGGAAAACATTCAGTCTACCTGAAGAAAGATGTATTTCATTGAGCTAATGCTGTTAAATAGAGAGTAAAAAAACACTGTAGGCTATTCTTCAACTTGGAGCTCATTATATTGAAGTACAAATCCAAACACCAGAAGCAACCTACACTCTCTAAGTGTTCTTTCATTGAAAAGTATGCATTTTATTTATTCACAGGCTATATGGTTGAACTAATATTTTAGTTGAAAACTTTAAGTGCCATTGTTTAAAAAATGTTTCATAGACCTTCAGTTGTTATGTTTTAAAATCCAATGGACAGACATAGGCCTATATTATTATACATTACAAATATTTGGATCGTCCCTTATTTTCTTAAACAAAAAAATTTACTTATTTTCTTCAAGAATAAAAATTATAAATAAAGAATAAAAGAAAGAACCTCTATTAGCCCTTATTTTCCCCTTCTAAAGTTAATTTGCAACTCTAATGATGATGTGACTCCCCTGACAGTGGCACGTTCCTCAAAAAAAAAAAAAAAATAAATAAATAAAAATAATGACACCTTGTTAGAGCTATGTGAGCGATTAATAGATTTAAAAAAGAAAAAAAGTGTGTGCTTGGTTTCCGAAATGGAAAACGAATACAGCTCGTAAAAAATTATATGATGAAAAAGTCATGATAACACATTATTAATTCATAGAAATAATTTAAGCAATTAAAACCTTTTTTAAAAAATACCATATTCAACTTGACTTTCATTACTATTAAACTGACTTTAAAATCTTAAGGAGTTTATAAGTTGAAACGGTAAAATGTCACATGCATGTTAGCCTAAATTAACTTGTATCTTGTATAGTATCCGAAGACCTCGATTGCATGTTAGCATAAAACTAACAATATATTTTTACTTTTTTAAATGAACAATTCCTGTATAAAATATGACAGCAACCTTTATATCAAACATTTTGAAATCGTCCACAGCTGAGCCTCACGGGAGGCAGCTTGAGTGCGCGGAGTGAATGTGATGCACAAAGTAATTTTCGGATGCAATGGAAAAATAAAGCTGGATAAAATTATAGCTACACAAAACTTGTTAATAGTTAACAACATAGCCTAGATTAGGCCCATACTCTGTTCCTAAGTATATAATGTAAATTTGTTAACCCACAATAACACATTTTAACCGATTAATCGCATATTTTCATTTGCTGCATTTTTTTTAACATGCTAAAAAATACATTTAATTTGTGAGAGCTGCATTTTATTACATTCAGAAATAATAATGGCAGACCTAATAATGCTATAGGCTAATGTACCAACAGGATATTTTTAGTTCCCTTCACTTTACAACAAATCCTTTAAATTCAACAAATTTATCAGAACAGAACAAGAATTACAAATATATAATTCTAATGGATAAATATGATTGCAGTATATATTAATATAGGCTTATAAACAAAACAAAAATAACAATTAAAAATAATTAAAGTGATACATAAGGTAAGGTTGGGCTTATCTCTCTCATTCGGGACAAATTCAAACATGTTGTCCATTTAAAGCTAAACTCTTATTCATTAGGTAAAATAGGCTTTGGATTTCACACGTGTTTTTAGTATCTACGAAAAAAAAACAATCATAATGAGCAAAAATATGCCAAAGTGGACCGCTGCTTGTGCCGCATGGCTCGGTGAACGACTGCTGTTTCCAATGAATATGTGTGCGTGAGGCACCAGCGCGATCAAAGTCACAATTCACAATTTTTGGTCACACAGTAAAGGCATAATTCGAAAATGCAAAGTGTTAGCAGTTTGAAAAAATTAAGAATAATAACGGAGTTAATAAAAATTATTTGTAAATGCTGGACCGTTCTCATTTCGCTCTGCAAATGGAACCTGAAGATTATTATTATTTTCTTAACCAAGAATGAACCGAAATGAAAACATTTAGCTTTTAATCCGTAATATATATATATATATATATATATATATATATATATATATATATATATATATATATGTTATGACTGTTTAATAACAATAGCATGCATAAGAGCCTTTGTGTAAAGGTCTTTCTTTAAATTTTTAATGAGTAGAATGTAGCCTAAGACTATCCTATTTTAATAATGGCTTTTAAGGATGTTATAATGTATATTATAATGTTATTGTTGTTTTACGTCTTCCTTTCATTTTACAATTACATTCAGTTCGCAATCCGTCCCTTTGCGCCACCTGGCGGTAGTTTCGCGAATGATTTTATCACGCGACTGACTTGCAGTTAACGTCGTGGCCCAGCGGCGGCGGTATTACCCATTTTGGTTGTCAACCTACTGTAGATGACATATCAAATGTTTAAACTGAGAAAATGCATAATTTTAAGGGAAAAATAAGTTGATTTTAAATTTCATGGCATCAACACATCTCAAAAAGTTGGGACAAGGCCATGTTTACCACTGTGTGGCATCCCCTCTTCTTTTTATAACAGTCTGCAAACGTCTGGGGACTGAGGAGACAAGTTGCTCAAGTTTAGGAATAGGAATGTTGTCCCAGTCTTGTCTAATACAGGCTTCTGGCTGCTCAACTGTCTTAGGTCTTCTTTGTCGCATCTTCCTCTTTATGATGCGCCAAATGTTTTCTATGGGTGAAAGATCTGGACTGCAGGCTGGCCCTTTCAGTACCCGGATCCTTCTTCTATGCAGCCATGATGTTGTAATTAATGCAGTATGTGGTCTGGCATTGTCATGTTGGAAAATGCAAGGTCTTCCCTGAAAGAGATGACGTCTGGATGAGAGCATATGTTGTTCTAGAAATTAGATATACCTTTTAGCATTGATGGTGCCTTTCCAGATGTGTTACACACACTCATGCAACCCCATACCATCTGAGATGCAGGCTTCTGAACTGAGTGCTAATAACAACTTGGGTTGTCCTTGTGCTCTTTAGTCCAGATGACATGGTGTCCCAGTTTTTCAAAAAGAACTTCAAATTTTGATTTGTCTGACCACAGAACTTTCCACTTTGCCTTGGCCCAGAGAAAACGACTGCACATCTAGATCATGTTTAGATATGGCTTCTTTTTTGACCTAAAGAGTTTTAGCCGGCAACGGCGAATGGCACAGTAAATTGTGTTCACCGACAATGTTTTCTGGAAGTATTCCTGAGCTCATGTTGTGATTTCCATTACAGTAGCATTCCTGTATGTGATGCAGTGCCTTCTAAGGGCCCGAAGATCATGGGCATCCAGTATGGTTTTCCTGCCTTGACCCTTACGCACAGAGATTGTTCCAGATTCTCTGAATCTTTGGATAATATTATGCACTGTAGATGATGATAACTTCAAACTCTTTGCAATTTTTCTCTGAGAAACTCCTTTCTGATAATGCTCCACTATTTTTCGCCTCTGCCCATCTTGACTTCTGAGGGACCCTGCCACTCTGAGAGGCTCTTTTTACACCCAAACATGTTGCCAATTGACCTATTAAGTTGCAAATCGTTCCTCCAGCTGCCACTCTGAGAGGCTTTTTTTTTTTCCAGACTTTTTTTGATTTGTGTTATTAATTTTTTGGTAGTTCCTCCTCTCATGAAATCCAAAAATGAGCCAATATTTGGCATGACATTTCAAAATGTTTTCACTTTCAACTAGGGCTGTAGTACTCGAGTCCGGTCTCAGACTCAAGTCCGGACTCAAGACTTTTTTTTCTATCGTCTCGTTGGTGTTTGCACTCGGACTTGCCAAATGTTCTCGCTGGTCTCGACCGAGTGGCAGCAACAAAAAAAAAATCTCCTTCAAAACAAACCACATTTGCATGTCGTGACTGAAAACACATGGAAAACGCTAGGCGCGCCGCTTTCCTCCTTTTTTCCAAAGCACTCTGTAACCTGCGGGTGTATCCCAAACATGTTGCCAATTGACCTATTAAGTTGCAAATCGTTACTCTTCTCTTGTTGTAGAGTGGGATGTTTTGTTGATAAGTAAATGGTTTTCCTTCTCTAAATGATGACTTGGAGTTTTTATGCTAATAAATTCATTTTAAAAATGGCTATCCTTGTACAGCTATGATCAGCTGTTTCTCCATCTTGGCTTAGCTTTCAATTTTGTTACGGGAAAGGATGTGCATGACCAGCGGCTCACTTGCTGCTTTCTTTAAAGTTTAGATGTTTCTAATTTAATTTCTACCTGTTAGATTGTGTTTTATTTACGTCTACACCTAGGTAGCCTTAAACTTACCCTTTACAAAAATGAAATACTAATTAATGTTGTACAGTATAGGGGTTGCAAGACTACTGATTTCTACTAGTCGATTTTTTATTTTAAAAATACTTGAGTTACTCGACTACTCGTGGTTCATTCTATTGTAAATGAAAAACACATTAAATAGTGTTTATTTAATCAATAAACGCTTATTAATTTATAGCTTTATGCAACAATTACATATGTAAATTTGCAAAACTTTATAATTATGACATTACATATTTAAATTTTCATGTAACAGCCAGTATTTGTATCTGTAACAATCACAACATTTTTCGTATCTGCATTCGGATATAACGTCAGTTACTTGATAAGACTGTTATGACTTTTTATCTTTTTTTTCATAGTTATCACTGAACAAGTATGTCGTGTTAAACTAAAATAATTATTAATTTCTAAAATAATATTTATCATGCAAGCAGAGAGATGAAAAATGTTTAGTGATCATTTGAACACGACTTAATCCATTAAATGCGCACATTTTCATTATGCAGAACTCTTTAAGTGAGTCTTAATGTTTAGTGAACTTCACTAAACAAATGTGCGTGTGCCGCGCAAACCAGCAAAAGATAAAGATGCAAACATGTAGGACAAGTAGAAAATGTATCTGTATCTAAGTTGATTATTAAGAGAGAACTGGTTTGGTTTTTGAGAGACTGAGACGGGCATCGCAGCTGTTTGATTGGTGAGCGCGCTGTGCTTATTCCATTTATTTAAATCATTGCCTTTTAAATATATACAAATAATACAACGTGTATGATGTATTATTACAGGGGATATTACTCTTGCAAAGCTCTGATTTCTGAGAGATGCACGGAGAGGCAACAGCAATGCGGTGTTTGATATGCGCTCTTTTCACTCATAAAGTTTACATTCATTCACTTCACACTCGTGATTTTAGAGGTCTGTGTATACTATTGCGTTGATCCCATGACTCAACTGTTATCTAGCAAGCACCGGACTGTGCCAGCTTCAGCCGATTATTCAGGCAGAATTATTCCTTGTCTGTTATTTGTTTTTGAAGCCATTATCCGTGCCATTCCGAATAAGGTATTTGGCTTCAGGCACACCCCTAATTATTACATTACATATTTTATTTTTACATGCAACATAGATAAGGACATAGAAAGTAACAGCTCCACGCAATATTGTAATCCTAAAATTCACGTACTTGCAAACTCTTTGTATGCATTATGGTTAATACATGCGTGAGTAGTTGATTGTTTCCGACAGCGCTCGACTAGTCTAAGCAAGCCCTAGCCCAGCCAACATTTCCATGTGGGCCCCATGTGGGTTTTTGGTGGGCTGTCACTTGGGCAACCCAAATGGGACCCGTACATTTTTGTCCATCGGCTCCACTTGGGCCCTGTGTGTGTTAACCCATAGGGGCCCATGATGGGTCCATAGTGGGGCCCATGTGGGTGTTCATTAGAGGAACCCACATGGGTCCCAAATGTGCTCTAATAACTGCGGCCAAGGTGGGCCACATACAAAACCCTTATGGGGCCCAAATGTGTGATTACACTGGACCCACAAATGGCCCCTATATGGGTTTTTTCGTGGGTCCACAGTGGATGATAACTGGGCCCCATTTATATTTCTTTATTGATTCCTGTAGATTAATATAATGTGCTACTATGCAAAATAACGTTTTAAACCTTGTCAACCTTGTTGCAATATTTTAGTAAACCTGTACCTGACCTTTTTGATGATGCTGATTTCATTTTCCAGCAGGATTTGGCACCTGCCCACACTGCCAAAAGCACCAAAAGTTGGTTAAATAACCATGGTGTTGGTGTGCTTGACTGGCCAGCAAACTCACCAGACCTGAACCCCAGATAATCTATGGGGTATTGTCAAGAGGAAAATGAGAAACAAGAGACCAAAAAATGCAGATGAGCTGAAGGCCACTGTCAAAGAAACCTGGGCATCCATACCACCTCAGCAGTGCCACAAACTGATCACCTTCATGCCACACTGAATTGAGGCAGTAATTAAAGCAAAAGGAGCCCCTGCCAAGTATTGAGTACATGTACAGTAAATTAACATACTTTCCAGAAGGCCAACAATTCACTAATATTTTTTTTTTATTTTTTAAAAAAATTTTTTATTGGTCTTATGAAGTATTCTAATTTGTTGAGATTTTGTTAAATGTGAGCCAAAATCATCACAATTAAAAGAACCAAAGACTTAAACTACTTCAGTCTGTGTGCAATGAATTTATTTAATAAATGTGTTTAAAAGTTTGAGTTGAATTAGTGAAATAAATGAACTTTTCCATGACATTCTAATTTATTGAGATGCACCTGTACGTTCGCCATGCATTTCCCTGAAAATAATTGCACATCTTAGAATGTTCGGCCAATCAGATTCAAGCATTCTACACCCTCGCAGTATAAAGTTGAATAAACAACTGTCAAGTCAACTAGCAACCAACTAAGACTGAGCAGCTGCTGAGATAACATGAAATTAAAATGGAGAAACAGCAGTGTGGTTTAACTTGCAGAAACACAAATTTAACAGAAACTGACTGTACTGACCTCTGTTCAAGGTCCCGCTGGGCTTGCAAGGCACAGTTGCCATCCCTGTCCCTGGCACTGACGAACCATTTGCCAAGGGCTGTCTCAACTTCTTTTTTGTTAACATTTTTTAGCAGAGAGTTTTGCTTCAGGCTACCTGTGAAGCAAATCAATCAGTTTTAAATAGAGAATGCTTCTGCATTCATGAGAGCACGACCCATAATCAATAGGCATGCACCAAATTTTTTCATGCCGAAAATTATTGCCTGAAAATGGCATTTTCAGTTTTAGATGATATATAACGGCAAATATGTGCTGAAAATATATGGCATGTGCATTCCACTGAGTTTAAAGGGATAGTTCACCCAAAAATGAAAATTATGTCATTAATGACTCACCCTCATGTCGTTCCAAACCCGTGAGATATAGTGATATCCGGTTCGCGAACGAATCACTCGATGTAACCGGATCTTCTTGAACCAGTTCACCAAATCAACTGAATCGTTTTGAAAAGGTTTATTTGAACTCACCGAGGAGGGAGTGTCAGCCATGTTTAAAAAAGTTAACAGCTTAAGTCATTTGTGGTTTAATGCTTATTGTTGACGCGAACCGTTTCAAAACGATTCAGTTCGATTTGGTGAACTGGTTCAAGAGATCTCCGGTTACATCGAGTGATTCGTTCGCAAACCGGATATCACTAAACTGCAGTGTTGTGAACCGCGCCTCATTACAGACATTTGGGATTAATGCCGGGAGAGAACCGGTTCAATGCTGAATAAAGTCGTAGTTTTTGATATTTTTGGACCAAAATGTAGTTTTCGATGCTTCAGAAAATTCTAACGGACCCTCTGATGTCACATGGACTACTTTGAAGATGTTTTTTATTACCTTTCTGGACGTGGACAGTATACCGTACATACATTCTCAATGGAGGAACAGAAAGCTCTCGGACTAAATCTAAAATATCTTATACTGTGTTCCGAAGATGAACGGAGGTCTCACGGTTTGGAACGACATGAGGGTGAGTCATTAATGACATAATTTTCATTTTTGGGTGAACTATCCCTTTAACACAGCCCATGCAAACGCTCCACTCATGTACTGCTCATGCTCAACTGAAGAGCAAATTCCACTCAAATAATGCACAGACAAGAACATTCTAAGTAGTATACTTGTTTCAGTTTACAAAAGCACTAGGCTACTGTGCTGCAATTGTGGTGAAGTACAGCTGTACTGGGTAATGCTGGTGAAATGGACACTACCCTTTTATGACGTTATGCTCTGCTCACATGCTCTGATAACAGTTTGTTAAAAAAATAATTGTAAAATATTTCATGGTAATCTGATTGTGTAGAACTAAAATAAAATAATATAACTTATACTAATAATATTAACATTTTTCTGTGTAATTCCATTGTTTTTTTTTGTTTTTTTGTTTTTCATTAAAATGTCATTATTTATTGGCTTGTAAGTTCAGTAACATTAAAGTTATTGAGTTAAAATTAAAAAGTCTTACAAAATTATTTTTACATTATTTAATAAAATATTAAATAATTATTAAACAGCACTTTCAGTTTCTGGCAAAATGTATCCAGCTTCGAATTGTAGCGTATGAGCAGTTCATTCATTCATTGGTTCTGAACTAATGAATCATGGCTCAATTTCAGTTTGAATCTAAAACAATTGCACATTCCTTGGCTAACCACCCAAAGCTTTTTTAGCCACTGAACTCATGCAGGTAAATCAAACTCTCTGCAAGCTGAATGACCGGCCTGGCGCCAGCATGGCTGGGTTTAAATTCCTGACCAGGTTTATAAAACTTTTATGACCCAACTGGGAGAAAACAGAAAAGCCCAGCTCGCTAGGAATTCTTGTAAGGAAAAAGGAAAGTAAATATATTCTAAATGTATTGACTGTATTTCCTTTTTGTGCTTAGATGTCTTCCATATCAAATGGGAGTATCTGCAATTTTAAAATCGTGTGTTAATCAAACTTTAAATGTGTGTAATTCTGCATATGAATGTAACTTTATGTTTCTCCTACCTTTACCTGTCATTCTGGGTATCTGTTTCAAAACCGTCTTGCTTTGACCGAATCACTCATATATAGGAAATTACAGTAAAATGTATTATTCTGGAATTACCATCTTGCTGTAATATAACTGCTGAATTCTGACAACACCATAACTCACTCGAGTGGGTGTCTCCCCAGAGACAAGGAACTTTTTTCCCGCTTAAGATCGTGGACGTTCATTGGTTTGTTCACACGAACAGAGGCGTGAACCCAGTCGCTCCATAAGAAACTGACACAGAGAGGTCTCGTTGCACTTTGCTTTGTCCGCACTTCGTCTGAGAGAACGTCTGTCGCGATGGCTGCTTAGGGAGCTTTCATCTCCGTTTTTTCTTTTCTTTACTAAGTTTTATTCTCATATTCCCTACACGAGGGAGATGAACTCTGAATCATTTCTTTGGTAACTCCACGTTCATTGAACCTTTGAAACTTTAAGCGAGTCTGCTCGCCCCGGAAGACACGAGAGAACACGCCCAGCTCTCCAAAACAACGACACACGCACGCTCGTCTTTAGCAGGCACAAAGATACCCACATGCAAGTATTATTTCCTATAGAAATTTAAACGCTGCTAAAGGTTGTCTATTCCCTTTTTTTTCAAGGTGATCTGATGCGCCTTGTTTGTCTTTCAAAAGGTACTATACTATATGTGATTTTGCCATACTGGGCGATCATTCTATGTTCTAGCCTACCTTTCTCTCTCTCCCTTCTCTCGCTCACGCCCTTTCACTCTCTCTCTCTCTCTCTCTCTCTCATTTGTTATCCGTTTTGTATTGTATTTGTTTTTAATTATTTAAAAGCCAATATATATTCATGATTGCTTCTGTCTAAAATGCTCACATCACGAAGTCAATGAAATGTTTGATCTTAGCTACAAAGCTTATTTGTTACTTTTTTAGTAACCTAAATTTTATAAGGACGGGAGAATGGTTTCATGGCCAGAAAACTATTTTTCCTGGAATCATAAGAAGAGATAACTTTATTGAAAGTTGATAAGTTAATCTTACGGCCGTTTGCTGGACAAACTACTGTTTGATTTGCATAAATTTCCCAGTAAAAGATATCACTTTTTAATTGTATGAAGAATGGAATATTGACATATTTAATGAGTAAATTACAGTGCCTTGTAATGACTTTTATTTGATATGTACAATTGACCTATTTTTCATCTTCATTAATTTTAATGTAAACTGTCACATGTGATATATACTGTATATATTAATCATATTCCTGATTAATTATTTAAACATTCCCTATATATCATTTTGAGCTAACGTTAATGTATTACCCAGTTGTGGTTTACAGAATTTATTTTTAATTTTTTTTTTGTTGCATCCCTAATAATCAATAATGCATAAATAAGCAAGTTACATTAGCATAAGACAATCAGAAAAATAGACCAACTAAGATTCACAAGGTTTGTAAGGGACATTCTTATCTACCATTTCCCAAAACTTTAACTGACTTGTAAATGTTGAAATGTCTTTACCATGTATCAAAAAGACGTAGGCTACGGAATGAGCGTTTGCCATGGCGCCCTGTAAGGTTGAAGTGACGGGCAAGGTCATTTGCCATCACAAATGCCATAATTCTTCGGACACACTCATCGAGGGTCTCCCCCTCTGATGTCCCCAAGGACTGAGAACCTAAAGTTGAAAATGTTTAATGACACACAACATGACATATAGCAAGTGCATAAAGGTTAGAGTGGCTTCAATTAATCCAGTGGATAATTCTACAAATCCACACTGTTTGCTTTGAGAACACTTACAATGTTTTTCTGAAAGTCAGACTCACAGTGCTTTAACTCCATATCATCAACTTCAGTAAAGTTCTTCAATGGAAAGGCAAACCCCCTCGATCAAGACAGGAACCCCCACTGTCTTGTTCTTTTTTGCAAAAGAGACCGTTCATGCTTCCCTGTACCTTCTGATAATCCTTTATTTCTTCTAGTAATATGTCAGTATACGAACAAACATTCCATCCCTCACTTCCAATCCACTGGGCTGAACTGGTCTGCAGGGAGTTTTTGCTGAAGCTCCTGTCTGTGCTGGGATGCAGCAAGATGGCATATGTTCTTCCTGTACAGTATGAGGTGGTGGTCTATTTGGAAGAAGTGGGGTAGCAATTGGCTTGGTCCCAAGCCCCTTTAACAGAAAAGCCGTCTTGGGGGTTGTGGAGCATCCATTGTCTGGACACGTGTCACTGGAGACAGCGTCAATAACTTTACGCCTGAAATGGAGTATAAAACATGTTAGAAACACAAATTATTTATATTTCCAATAAATGCTATTCTTCAAAGTTGTTTGCCCACAAATACTTTCATTATAACCAACAATGTGTAACTAAAGGATTCCTTGAACAATGAGTGTATGTCAGTCGCAGAACGTTTTTAAGACAACATCAGACGGGAGATTTCAGACGTGCGCTCTACTTCACTTTAGTGCCAGGCACTAGTCACACAGTGCAGAAAACAGTACTGCACTCAGAGCGCACACAAAGGCATCAGTGCTGTAGCCTGTATCCTGTCATATCAAAGTGTGAAATAAACTATGTGCATGCAATGTTGTGGTCAGTTTAGTGTTGTATTTAAGTGTGAGGTGATTAAAGCTGCCTTAAAACTGTGCATGCATGTACTATATTTTATATGAGTCCATATTTAAGAGAACATTTCTCTGAAATGGTTTTCAAAACTGTCCTAGAGCAGCCCATCCCAGCACTAGTGGTTAGAGAGTTTGACTCCCTAACCCAAAGGGTTGTTTGGTTCAAGTCTCGGGCCTGCAATACCACGACTGAGGTGCCCTTGTGCAAGGCACCGAACCCCCAACTGCTCCCCGGGCGCCGCAGCATAAATGATAACCATTGCTGCGGGTGTGTGTGTTCCACTGCTGTGTGTGTGCACTTTGGATGGGTTTAAATGCAGAGCAAAAATTCTGAGTATGGGTCACCATACTTGGCTGTTTGTAACGTCACTTTCACTTTTCAATTTCACTTAACACACCCGATTTAACTCGTCAGCTCATTATCGAGAACTTTAAGACCTGAAGTGGGTCAGAAAAGGAAAAAAGAGTTGAGAGAAAATATGATGCATTTCAGATCCACGTCACATTCTGCAGCTGTTGCTCTTTAAGAAATAACAGCCAAAATAACTAGCTGCTGTGATGTCTATTAATCAAAGAACAAAGGAAAAAAAAGAGGAAAAAAAAACTTTTATAGCTTTAAGGATTCATTTAGGATTTAGTGTTTGATAACTCAAATTTCTGTATATTTCTGCTAAAGGGCTCAGGGTAAATATGACATTTATTGTAAGGGTTTATGTGAGATTGTTTTAAGATTGTTTTAAATTTAAGCACTGTGTAAATGATTATACTTCAACAACACAATATAGTAGTTTATAATTCATAACAGTGAAGATTGTGTTTTATACTTTTAAATTTAGATTTCTCAGTTTCTTTATTATCTCTTACTTGAATGCTACTTTTAAACTGTTTATTTAATATATGTCTGTTTTATTGTATTTGTCATTTTGTTTGTTACTTGCAATATATGTTTATTAATCAATTAATAATAAAGATATAATTACAAAAATAAATGACTCCTTTTGTGAAATAAGATTTTGGGTAATATTTTCTCACCCCTAGCTCAAGGTATCAAAATTCAAATTCTACTGGTATTGGTAGTGGCTACTGAAATTTTGAAATGGCAGTGCTTATCAAATTGGTAGTGGAACCAGGTGCAAACTCTAACAAACTAATTTGCACTGTCAGGAAAGGTTGCACAATGCATACATACAGACACAGTCTAGAGCCCTTTAGTATTCATAAAAAAAGAAGTACAAAAAAAGTACGCCAGATACAATGGACATTTTGATCATGATAATATAAAATTATGTTGCCTTTACATTCTTTGCGCTTGGCCCACTCTGGTTCTGGATCTGTTTGTAGATCTGAGGACACTTCCAGCTTTGCGTAGCTATGTCCTAGCAGGGGATAGTCAGAGCTAGAGAAATGTCCATTGAGATGTAGGCATACCAGTAAGATTTTTCCATTCATTAAAACCTTTCCCACACTTTACACATTCCAACAATTAGCATGGGTAAACACTAAATACCTTTGTAGTTTATTCAGTAAAGCAACATATACATACAAAATTTGACACTGTAATAAAATGAAAAATTCCATTATTAAATTTTACACTTACCAAGCTTTTCCCAAAACCCCCGCATTTGGAAATTTTACCAGTCTTCTTTTGTTTTTGTGGGCTTCTTCCCTCTCTAACGAATTGGTCAGTGTTGGCTGTGGAGGAAAGGTGGCCAGTAAACACTCCTCTACCTCTGGACCAGTTAAACCAGTTTCTTGGTATACGTGGTCGACAGGTACAGGAATCCAGAAATTCCACAACAGCAAAGGGCAGCATTTTGGCTAGAACAAATTAATTCCATAAATGTCAGCAGTCATGTAGCAGATGCACAGCTATCAAAAGCTCCATTATATAGTAACAAGACCCTTTTTGTTTGTGAATTCAGTCAGAGGTATAACTTGCAATTGTCCATGTAATCAATGTTACAAGTCTGATTCCCACAGCTGAGAGTCAATAGGATAACATAAAATGTTTCATAGTGTAAAAAAAATCACACACCAAATATGTGTCCCCTCAATTAACTGTGCAATATATTATTTTACAAGACCAACTTGTACCATTCAAGTCAAAACAATTGTCACCAGTTCCACAAGGAATATGAAACCACATTTTTTTCCATAGTACTGTTTGTATTGTTTACATCCTTCAAATCCGTGAGGTACAGGTCCAGAGAAATTGAGTTTTTTTGCTGATGAATTCAGTAAATTATCTTCCCTGTTTATTTGCCTTTGAACTTTCTTTTTCTCATGTACACGCTTTCTAACTTGCTGAACACAGTATGTTGTGGCCTACGTCACCATCTTTTTTACATTTACCTAAAAAGGTTTCGAATGGAAAACATGAAATTTGATCAAGAGGTCCATATTTCCTAGCATCATGTGCCAGGTGTATTAAGCTATGTACATTATACACAATAAACTGGGACCATAGATTTTAGCAAAGTTTTTTCAAGAAACAAACAGTTTTAGTAATTGATCTGCATATTCACAAAATTCGATCAACACATAAATCTGGGCTGAGAAGAATTCTCATCGCTACAGACAACAGCATGAGGTCTGTAACAACTATGCGGTAAATGATTTCGCAAAACAACAGGTTCCAGTATTACAATAAAAATTAATCTGAATCCTGTGGCTTTCCACATGGCAACTTCAAAACAGCGATCTGGGTTTCCGGAGAAGGTCTTTGGTATGTTCAAGTCTTAATGAGGCCATCTGTTGTGAAATTAGAGAAAGAACACTAGCTGAAACTCTAACACTTATGGGTGGCCCTTAATCCACAGGTAAATAAGCTTCCTGACAACACCTAAACACAACAAGGTGCCAGGGTAATCCAACACAAAGCTCTTTCAACTAAACCAACACCTAAATGTTTAAGTTGAGACAGAACCTCCTTGTGGGTGATCTTCATCAATCATTGCTTCTTCAAACTGTGAGTCAGTTCTCTGAGCTCTGCAGTAAAGGTCCTGGATAGGTCATTCTGCCAACGACGTATATACACCGGTGTGTTTCGCAGGATGGAAGTGCTCACAGGCGGCGTCAAGGATCGTAAACCAAAGGTGGGGGAAGCACGGAGGTCTAAGAGCTAAGCTTAAAGCTAACAACGCCCGCTCCGGCTCTCCTTTTAATACCGAGCATTTTCCTCGCCTAATTGTTCAGGTCACTGTGTGAACAAACTGGATGAGTTAGACTTCGCATCACCCACAGTAAGAGACTTGTGGACTGCAATGTCATGGTTTCACAGGAAAACATGGCTACACAGCGACGTACCCGATAATTGCTATTGAAGCTAGCAGGGGACGCTACATGCTCCGGGCAGATTAGAACAGACAGATTACTCCGGCAAGACAGAGAGGTGGTGGCTTGTGCATATTATGTCACCAAAGCTTGGTTGTTTACGACCACTGTCCTTGTTGGGAGACACTGACTCAGCTAACCTAGAGTTTCTCATGGTTAAATGTAGACCTTTTTATCTGCTGCGGGAATCCACTTCCCACCATAATAAATGCCGTCTATATTCCACAACCGGATGCGACTGCCCAGCTTGACTTGAAAAACTTCATGCAGCCATTCTATAAACAACAGACTGCTCAACCGGAGGCTGCTTTTATTGTCGCGGGTGATTTTAATCACTGCAAAATTAAAGACAGTGCTCCCCAAATTCCATCAGCATGTTTCCTGCAACCGAGAGACAAACTTTGGATCATGTTTACACAAACAATGATGGTGCTTACACCGCGACCCCCTCCCCCACCTCGGACAGTCTGATCAGCTTTCTTTGTTTCTCAC
>NC_056589.1:0-17318 GCF_018340385.1 Cyprinus carpio | reverse complement strand
ATTAATAAGATATTTTCACTATACTTTGGATAGTCATATCCAGCGCAAGATTTGATGTTTATACGGCTCGAGTGCAATGAAGTCTCTGGCCGTTTCACAGTGATCAGCCGTGAAACAAGTGATTCGGTGTCAAATTCCCCTTCCCCCAGTTAAAATCTTAAATGATTCCCTTTGAGGCTAAATTAGTTGACCTGTTTTCCCTCTACAGCAATCATAATAAATCATAAATAATACAAGTCAACAACAATTGAAACAAAGTTTCATTCAAACTTATTGTTCTAACAATCATGTATTTACAGATTGTGAACCCAACACTCCTACTGCCATCTGCACACAGAGTGTGCTTGTTAACTGCTGCTGCGCTGTGCTTCATACAATCTCACGCCTTCTCAGTTGTGGACATCGTTGAGCAAGAGGATGAGGAAGACCATGATGACGGCTCTCTGAACCACACAACCTTGAAGCAAGAGCAGGGGAACACATGCAGGACAATCTGGCTGCTGCTGTGTCTGCTCCAAACATTCGTGTGCCTGCTCTCCATGAGCATGACTACCTGCAAAACAAAACGGAGTTAACCATTTTAACAATTCATTTTGTCAGCTTTCCATTTATTGCGCCAAATTTCATTTCATGATTACAATTAACAGCGTTTTTTGTTGTAAGCTCTTATTACTTTTGTAGTGGGCTAAACCCTGAACTGGTGAGGCAAGAAGTTTTGCTTGGTTTCAAAACCACCAGTATCAGTAGTCCTTGAGCAAGGCTCTATTCTCCAGGTTGAATCCCAGGGGATTGCATGCCCCTGTAATAGAGCACGGTAAATCACCTTCGGATAAAAGCTTTGTTGACATTTTGTGGATGAGGCTTTTCGAAGATTCTGAAAGTCAGGCCTTCATTGTATAAAACAGAAACCAGCCAGCAACAAAGCTTTACCAAAATCACAATCCTCAGTGTCTTTTGGTCTTTCTTCTCTGGATGTTCTCGCTGGCTTCTGGGTCACGGGGGGAAGAAGACCACAGCAGCATCCGGATTCCTGATGAGGCAGTAAGGGCAGGTGGAGAGATGGGAGCATCTCATCTGTGTCACTGGACCATTGTTCCAGGATGCTGCTAGTGGACTTCTCCATCCTCACTGCTCACATCAGTCAGCAGAATTTCAGATCCTACAAAATACACAAACACAATACAACAAGTCATTTTATCCAGACAGCATAAGTGTCATCTGATCTCTGTATTAGAACAACAAAAGGACCTTACTTTTATCCTTTTGTTTCAGGTTTTCCCTTTTCGTTCACAAAATGTCACCTTTTCCTTGCGGGTCCTCTCCACCACAAAAGATCTGCCAGCACAGGATCAAAAATCAAGTGCTGTAATAGTTGTTTAAAATTACAACAATAAAAATAAAACTTAAGAATTTAAAATGTTTTATTCATTTCTTAGTGGTAACTCACTCAAACAACCTGTGATGCAGAAAATGCTTCAATCAGTCTCTCTGCAGCCAGATAAACACGTGTGTGTGTGTGTGTGTGTGTGTGTTTGTGTGTGTGTGTGTGTCTGTCCCTGTAACATCCAGACAAGAGTCAGTCTCTGTGATTTATCTGCTCAATACTACATTTACATGTTGAGTGAGTTTGCTGTGCTGTAACTTGCTTTTTATTCCCAACACAAATGTTCCTTAAATTATCAATATTCTCAAATGGACAAATAAAATGGATAACCTATGTTTAGTTACTTTATGTAGATTGTTTGTTTACATGACTTATATTCATCTAAAGCAGTGTTATACAACAGTGAATTCTACACCAATAGCAACACATACATCACTCAGTTTCATGTCCTGTTTAGATGCGCTCATCTTCAATACTTATCAAAGATTATCCTGTCAGATTGTAAATAGAACCATTTAGTATTGTCTTTAAGATTGTAATTATGGTTTATGTAAATCCACTTTTGAGAATGTCTTAATGAAGCTCCCTGTTAGTTATGCATTATAAACATGTGTTTTTAACAGCAAAATCAAATAATGTTATATTATATGTAGGTCAAAAACTGGTTTAGATTAAGCCAAGGTTAGGCCATAGTTCCATTAGGACATTTATAGTAACTTTTATAAACATCTCGTTTTTGACATCTCTTCTTCTTCTTTGATTTCATGGCAGGTTGTGAACCAACATTCCCAAGGTGCATACTCGCCACCTACTGTGATCGGAGTGTGAAAAGAATGAATAAACCCTCCTATATCCTATTATATAAACCACTATTCTTACATAAATCTCAAATGAACTGCATGCAATTTGTTTTCATTGAATTTTGGACCATCATTTAATAGCTGGTTTATATTAAATTCCTGGCATCCTACTGCTTGTGAATTGTGTCTTCCGTAGAATCCTCCTTTGTATTTTCATAATGTCTTGCATATCTGCATAACTTCGCTCTACAGTTTCCTCTACTAAACAGATATCACATAGTCCTGTATCATGTTCCGTTCCCTATAATTTGTAAGAGTGTGATTGAAGATTTGAATGTCCATGTTCGGTAAATGTGTAAAAAAAAAACTTGTTTCGTTTTTACTTAAGTTGTGAACTAGTTTGCTTTTCTTTATTGGTTTTTTTGAACCTTGTAATAGAGTCCACCTGGTTATCATTGAGTCCCAAACTGTCCTCTCGTGCCATTTCCTAGTGCATGCTTCTGAAATCAAATGTTTTACCTGAAATTTACTGTTCTACTGAGTGCAATGTTTTATGTTTAGTTTCTTGTCATTTTAATTGATTCTTTTGGCAATTTTGTCTGCGTCCCTGCTTCCCTCATTACCTTGAATTCCACATGAGCTGGCACCACATAAATTGAAATTATTATTCTCATCTGTCGTAAACCATATAACATAATCAAGGATTATCATTCAGTTAAAATGATCAGTTCTATTTGTTTCCAATGATTGTAAGCTCAAAAGGACTGGCATTGAATCAGAACATATTATTACTTTTATCAGGTCTAACTTCATACACCCACTCTAGTTCCATTTAAATAGCTATCTCTCAGCTGTATATAACTGATGCACCATCTGTTATCCTTCCAGCCTTCCTCCACCCTCAAATCTCCTGGAACATAGAATCAGCAGCCCCTGTCCTCCAGTATCTGTACTCTTTGACACCATCTTTAATATAATTTGAAGAAACGAGTTAGTAAATGATTTTTTTTATAATACTTACATACATATTTTTCTTCCTTGTAAATATCTGTAACGTTTTTTAGATCTTGAGAATTAATCCTACATTCTAACAACCATTTTTCAACTACTTCTATAGCTTCGTGAATTTTAGTCAGAGATATTCCTTCCCTCTTTTCCCACATTATACCATCGTCTTGCATCTAACCCAGTTGTGATTCCCGGTGCCACTTTTCCAAATATATCATTTAATCATTATATTAAATAATAAAGGACTAATCAAACACTTCCCTGAGCGGCGTTCCGTTTTTCCACACTTTTAGAGTTTGAGATACTTTCACCACCCACTTTAACTTGAATTTGTTTCTGTCAAATAAAAAACTTAAACGCCAATTATACATTCTTTCTTGCTACTTCCAATACTCTTCCTTTTAATAAGTAATCCCCTCCTTCCACAAGCATATCAAATGCTTTTTTTCCATCATCAAAGTAAACTGCCACTAATCCCTCTTTAACTGCTATAAGCTTTTTCTTTACATCGTTTGTTGTCCAGTTTTTACCTAATGCAATCTAATGTTGATCGTCCTTCATCCCTAAACCTCATTGATTAGATGCCAAGGCTTCTCCCAATACATAATTGAGCCTGTTTTACAATTATTTTTTTTTTCCATCCAGCTTACAATTAAATTTGATGTAAGCGCTATTGGCCTTAATTCCCTGCTATCAATAGCCTTTGTAACCATTTTTGCGTGGTACTGTAATGCATATTGGACAACTTCCAGTTACGCTCCTCCTTGTTCAAGTTACGACGCCCCCTTCAAGTTACGCCCCTCTCTTTTGCAGTCTGCAGACATAGTCGCGGCGGTCGAAAATCGCTACACTTCCATACTATAATATTAGGTGAAAAACAGTATGCGAAGCAAGTAGTTTTGTCTGAATTCATAGTATTCGAAAAACAGTAGGCGAGAGTGCCCCTACTACTTCCGCCCAAATTCCGTAGCATGCATAAGATGGACACTATAACTATCCCATGAGGCCACGGGGGATAAGTCGTCATATTCGAAAAAAATGGCGGAAAACCGCAAGCAAGGCTTTTTTGAAGTGTAAGTACCTTATGGATTAACATTGTTTATTCGTGGTTAAAGTGTACTTGTTTTAACGCAATCCAAGTAACACACTGACTTGTTGAAGGTTTTACAACTATTGTAAACCCGATGAGACGATTTTGTGAATTGAGTGTAAAAAGAAGTTTAACTCATCATTATCGCATCAAGATGCTGTTCATCAGCTATGGTAAGGCTTGCATTTCTTTAAATAGACCGCGTCGTTAAGTAATTGTAATGAATAACAGTTAACAAAACTTTAAGTAATTAATCGAGTTTATTTCTATTTTTACTAGTGTGGAGTATTTTATTTTATAAAATTGTTTGGCATAACTTTACAGGGCAAACTATTGTTAATAAGTTCCCTCAGCTTGATCATTGATCATAAATCATCACTGAATGTTTAAATCCCGTTTTGATGTTTACAGGGACTGATGAACGACAGCCTCGGTTTTTTTCTTATCCACGGGATGAACCTTCTTTAACTGGAAAGCATAAATGCCGTGCTGCAATCAAAGGGTTTTGAGCAAGTGAAAATGAAAATTGAACTTAACTACACACACATCTTTACATGTATTGTAATGTTAGGATCTTCACTGATTTATGCTGTTTTTAATTATAATATTAATTTCCAGGTATTTCCAGTAGCTATTTTGTCAGTTGCAAAGTGTTTAATATAGCAAGTATTTTTTTTTCCTGGAAGCACTTGTATGCACACTGGATTTTTTAGTCAGTTTCCCGTTGTTTTTGTAAACAACAACATCTTAACATCTGAAGAATGTTGCTTGAGAATAGTGTGCCACACTTAACTATCCATACCCAAGTCACATTTTAAAATTATTCTATTTTTTTTTTTCTACATGGATAGAGATAACAAAGCTTCATACAAAAACCAACTTAACTTTTTGCATAAAGGAATATAATAGATAGCTTAAAAGAGGTTTTTTATAATAATGGTCAGGCAATTGAACTTCAGGCAGCTTCAGTTAAGTAACTGTATCTGCTGTAAGATGAGGACTTTAATTTTTTGGGTGGGTAAAAAAATTAGTGGGAAAAAAGTAAAAATCTAAATTGACCCCCCATAGAATAAAGTACATCATTTGTGTAAAATTAACACTCAAAAGTCAATATAACCCGCAATTAACATTATGTGATATGTTTTCTAGAATTTTAAACTAACTGTAATACGATTTTCCCCGGTATGTTTGTAATGTGTAATTGATATGTAGCAGTCGTGGCCAAGACGTTTTTGATCATTACATATACATATGGTAAATTGGAAAGTTGCTGCTTACGTTTTATAATAGCAATTTTGCATATACTCCATAATGTTATGAAGAGTTGATCAATGACAATTGCATCGTCCTTCTTTGCCATGAAAATTAACGTAGATCCCAAAAAAAAAGCCTTTTCACTGCATTTCATTGCTGTGCATTCAAGGACCTGCTGAGATCATTCAGTAAATCGATCTTGTTAACTCAGGTGAGAATGTTGGACGAGCACAAGGCTGGCGATCAGTCATAGTCAGGCTGAATTGGTTAGAATGCGCAGGCCTGCCACAATGTTCAAGGAGGGTGATGCTGGGGTGTGAAATCCATTGTGCTTCCAATTGTTAAACCATGGTGACACTGCACATAAACCGCGTGCAGCCATCATTGCGTTTGCATAAAAATGGCTGCACAGGCCAGGATATTGTGGCTACTAAGTAATGTGCACCTAACTCAACAATTTATATTTTGCATCAGCAACTTAAAGGAACTAGGTTCAATTCTTGGTAAAAGAAGGCTTTCAGGGCATCCAAGAAAGTCCCAGCAATGCGCCAGAGCTCCTAAAGAGGATTCAGCTGCGGGATCGGAGTGCCAGCAGTGCAGAGTTTGCTCAGGAATGGCAGCAGCGATGTGTGGAGCGCAATCTGCACGCACATGAGGCGAAGACCTTATTTGAATATTGCCTTGTGTCAAGAAGGCCACAGCAAAGAAGTCCACGTACGTCTCTCCAAAACAAAAAACAAAGCAGTGACAAGATTGAGCCGCTGCAGAAAGTATAGTGAAGGGACTGCTGCGGACTGGGGGCAAAGTCATATTCTCAGTATGAATCCCTTTCGCGATTGGGTTGGGGGGCAATCTGGAAAAAGGCTTGTCCGGCTAAGCACAAATGGTTAGCGCTATACCATCATTCCTGTGGGTCATGCCAACCGTTAAAGCATCCCCTGACCACCATTCATGTGTGGGGTTGCTTCTCTCATCCAAGGGAGTTTGGGCTCACTCACACTTCCTGCCCCAAAACCAGCCATGAATAAAGAATGGTACCAAAACAAACACCCTCCAACAAGCAACTTCTTCTTTTCCACAACCCCAACAACAGTTTGGGTGAAAGAACAATTGCATTCTCCAGTCAATGATGGAGCAACCGTGCCATATGGTCAAAAGTGATAACTAAGTGGCTCAGGGACCAGAATGTTGAAATTTTGGGGTCCATGCCTGAAACTCCCCAGATCTTTATACCCATTGAGAACATTGTGGTTCAATCCTCAAGAGGCCGGTGGACAAACAAAAACCCACTAATTCTGACAAACTCCAAGAAGTTATTATAAAAGAATGGTGGTTGCTATCAGCTCAGGATGTGTCCCCAGAAGTTGACTAAGAAGCATGCCCGTGGCGAATTGCAGAGGTCCTGAAAAGAAGAGGGCCAACACTGCAAATACGGACTCTTTGCATAAATGTCATGTAATTGTCGATTTTCAGAAGCCTATGAAACGTATGAAGTGCTTGTAACTACATTTCAGTACATCACAGAAACAACTGAACAAAATCTAAAAGCAGTTTAGCAGCAAACTTTTTGAAAACTAATATTTTATGTAACATCTCAAACACGTTTGGCCACGCACTGTATTATAGAAAATACACACACGTTTAAAATTTAAATATTTATATGTGTATTTATTCATATTTATGTGATTTATAGTATATAAGATAGCATATATATTTTCTTAAATGTCTTAAAATTACATTTCATAACTTACACAAGCGTAAACAATAGCAAGTATGAGAACATAACTGATTTGCAGAGTCTTAACGTCTTCAGTTTTGTCCTACAGATCAAAGCAAGCTCTTGAAGAAGCTGGCACCACGGGTCTTGGTCTGGTGTGGACCACACGATTGCAGCCAGATTGTCCCGCACATGCATGCTCTCCTGTCGCTGGCTTTCTGTTTCGGGGTTCCACTGCATCATCGCATGGATCCTCCACAACTTCGAGTTGGGATCAACAAGTGTCCCTATCAGAAGACAGAGGTGTGGAAAGAACCGCACAGCATGCAACAACATCTGGCATAAAGGCAGGACTCACTTCCAGGGCCATTGAGAAGAAGAAGACTGCCGCTGAGTGCCAGCTTGTCTTCAGCATCCCGAAGGCTCTCTCTCAACAATGTTCTTGGCGGTTATTGACCATCGTTGGTGTTGAAACACACCTTTCCAGGATTCTGTACAGGCTTTCCCTGTATGGTGTGATGAGGCCTAGGTGGGTGGCACTCAAACAAGGATACCCACCTTCTCCCAGGATGCCTGTTTTCCTGCACGGTGGATACAGGCGGGGCCAGTGTAAATAGGATTCTGTTCTTTCAGCACCCTGGCATTGAACACAGAACCGGATACTCAACAAAGATATCAAGGTAATTGCCCTGGTGGTGGCCTGCAGCTGAAAACAGAATGAAACAGCTTCCTGTTAAATAACCGTGGGCATCACGTGCCGGTAGTACAATTTGTATGTGTCAGCCAGCTATTGGTTCCAGCTAACCACAATGGAAATCTAGGAGACCCAGCCAGCTAGGCAAAACCTGGGTCCCCACTGCCTCCAGTCATCTGCGGTGGGGAAGGCAATCAGCCGCCTCAAAAATCTCGATGACAGACCTGCTCATCTGTGCACATGTTATGGCAGCTCTTGGATGGGGGGGGGTCCGAGGGCCAGGCCAGTCACAGCAGCCTGTATGAATGCTGCTCACAGTCTGTAAATATGTTATTTTTTTTTTTTAGCAATATATTTTCAATAGGTTACAGCATTTTTTGCTGGATTTCTTATCTATATCTATCGTTATATATGTGCTAATATTATATATGTGTGTTTGTGTGTGTTGTGTGTGTGTGTGTGTGTATGAAATATATTCTATATATCATATATATATATATATATATATAGATAATATATATATATTATATATATATATATATTATATAATATACTATATTCATATATATTATATATATATTTTTCACCCATATTTGTATATTTAACACATTTAAAAATAGTGTGCAGTATTATTTATATAAATTATGAATTAATGTGTTATATTATTCAAAAGAAAATTGTGGTTTTAACTTTGCATTGGAAGAATTAAAGTGTAACATAGTGAGCTAGGCTTGCGTGTTTTATAAATTTTTTTCTTTATTTTAGTAAAACGTGAGGCACTGAATAAGTTCGCTTCCATTATTTAGGCCTAATTAAAACAAGAGACAAACGAAAATTAAACCCTGCAAAACGATTTAACTAAATCATTTTGAAACTCTAAAGAATGGACTGATTTAATAAAACGTCCTCATGTTTTTAAACTCAAGTTCTCTCACTTATAATCACACGAAATACACACGATGTAAAAAGAGCTTCATTAATTGACCAACTTCAGTCTTCTTTAATTGCTTTCATGTAATTTAAGTAAAAATAAATAAATAAATAAAATACGTAAATAAATCAATTGTAGCCGCATTTAAATGCAGGTTTGTATAATATTCCTTAACAATTCAGTGCCAAGATTTGCCTCGGCGCGATGATGCTTGAGTGCTCGTCCACCAGTTATTCGGTATTTGTCTACATATGATTTATCTTCATTACAAATCTTGTTTTTGGTTGTTATTTTGGATAATTGCATGTCAAAAAAATATGTGCTTTGTAATGCATATGCACAAAATGTGAAGTAATTATTCATATTCAGTGTGTTTGTGCGAAAATTACTTACGCATGGCATGACAGGGAGGCGCCCTCTCGATCACATGATTTTTTTCCTAATAATGAAATACACTGAAAATTTGGGTACCATCACATACTCGTACATGATAAATACTTATCTACAAAAAGCTTGAAATGTCTTTTAACGAATCAGTTCAGGAATGAAAGCAGTATGTAATCTGTGAATGTCGCATTTCTCTTTAAAGGTGCGGCCATGTGGAGAGAGTCAGCACTGTGAGGTTCATCTGCAGGCCGACAAGCAAACAATGGTTTGTATTAAGAAATATACTTAAATGTCTCCATTTTCACAATTATTGGGCTACTTCTGCCTCTGCTTTGGGGCAAACTTAATGCAAATGTGTTTTGAGCACGGAATATATTAAGGCTCATTATGGATTATAGATGTAAATTTAATATAAACCCTGCGAGTAGTTGAATAATGAACAAATGAACGACTAGCTAAACTAGGAAAAATCTTACGTGGGAGGCAGACCTTAATTAAAATACCCTCAAGACATCTCTGATAAAGTTTGTTAAAGCATTTTAGTTACGCGTTTGCATAAATTCTTCTTTCAGAACGGTCCATAATGGAGAGATGTCTTAACACTTGATTTTTTCCTCTGAAACACAAAAACGAAATTGAAATAAAATCGATATTTTATGTTTTGAGAATGGCCAGACCTTCTCTGCAGATATTTTGGCTTCTGGTTTGTGCATTTTAAAATCACTATAAGGTCTACAAAAATATATAAAAACTCTTGTGTTTTTTGTCAAGTCTGTAAAAAAAGCCTATAAAACATGTTCAATAAACGGATACTTTACTGATTTCTGGACTCTTTTTGGGATTTAGAAAAACTTCAATATATTGTTCTGAATAGGCTACATTCTGTGAAAAATTATATTTCACACTCTAAAAAATATTGTATGAACGCAACAAAATAAAAACGGCTGACGCTCCACTCGGGCTCGTAGTTCTGATTGGGCTCAAGCCTCCCCCGAAGCATCTGAGAACACGCTGCCGAGCAGAGTATGAGCGCAGCGGTGTGATTCTGACTGGAGCCCAAGAGCGGTATTTTTTTAAAAGTCGGAGCGTCGTGGTTTTCACTCGCTCCAGCACACCGCTCCATCACAGAGTACAATTCATGCCAACAGCCCGTAATATACAGTACCGGTAGGACATCCAAAAAATGGGTAATACCGCCGCCGCAGGGCCGCGGCGTTAACTGCAAGTCAGTAGATGTGCGTACTTGGGTTTGAACTCATTCGCGAAACTACCCCCAGCAGTTGTGCAAAGGATGGAATTGCGAAATGAATGCAATTGTAAAATGAAAGCAAGATGTTAAACAACAATAACATTATAATATACAATTATAACATCCTTAAAAGCCATTAAAAAATAGGATAGACTAAGGCTGTTCACATCGAGAACGATAACTATAAAGATAACTATAAAGATAACGATATTAGCGTCCACACCAGCGAACGATATCTTCTGGTTTATTCTAAGGGCAACACGCTCGTCTGGCGCTTTAAAATTCTTGAGCTTGTTACAGCAGGATAGGATTCTGATTGGCTGTCAATTTTTTGTCGTTCATCAGCTGGAAAAAAAATTTGTTTTGAAAGTGATTCCCAACAATATCGTTTTTCTTTGTCTTTATCGTTATAGTTGTGGTGTGGACTCTGCTGTTCTTTAATACAGAAAAGATTTTTAGAACTATATCTTTATCGTTATCTTTATAGTTATCGTCCTTGGTGTGAATGGGCCTTTAGGCTACAGTCTACTCATCAAAAATTTAAAGAAAGACCTTATATACGGATTAAAAGTTTTATATTAGTAAATGTTTTGTATTTTGTATTAGTAAATGTTACATTGACGTTATAATTAGTAAATGTTTTAATTTCGGTTCATTCTTGGTTAAAAAAATAAAAAATAATAATCTTCAGGTTCCATTTGCAGAGCGAAATGAGAACGGTCCAGCATTTACAAATAATTCTTATTCACTTCTGTTATTATTCTTGATTTTTTCAAACTGCTAACACACTTTGCATTTTTGAATTATGCCTTTAATGTGTGACCAAAATTTGTGAATTGTGACTTTGATCCCGCCTGGTGCCTCACGCGCACATATTTCACTGAAAACAGCAGTCGTTCACCGAGCCATGCTGCGCGAGCAGTGGTCAACTTTGGCATAATTTTTACTCATTATGATTTTTTTTTTTTCCATCTATACGAAACACGTGTGAAATCCAAAGCCTATTTTACCTAATGAATAAGAGTTTAGCTTCAAATGGCAACATATTTTGGATTTGTCCCGAATGAGAGTGATAAGCCCAACCTTACCTTATGTATCGCTTTAAATTATTTTTTAATTATTATTTTTTGTTTTGTTTATAAGCCTATATTTTATATATACTGCAATTATATTATCCATTAGAATTGTATATTTGTAATTCTTGTTCTGTTCTAAAAAAAAATGTTAAATTTAAAAGACTTGTTGTAAAATGAAGGGAACTAAAAATATCCTGTTGGTACATTAGCCTAGCATTATTAGGCCTGCTGTTATTATTTCTGAATGTAATTAAAATGCAACTCTCACAAATTTAATAAAACTTTTTAGCATGTTTACAAAAAATGCTCAAACACAAAATAGGCTATTAATCGTTTAAAATGTGTTATTGTGGGTTAACAAATTTACATTATATACTTAGGAACAGAGTATGGCCTAATTCTATGCTATGTTGTTAACTATTTACAAGTTTCGTGTAGCATAATTTTTATCCACCTTTATTTTTCCAGTGCATCTGAAATGACTTTGTGCATCCCATTCATTTCCGCGCGCTCATCTGCCTCCCCGCGATGCTCAGCTGTGGACGATTTCAGAATGTTTGAATATAAGGTTTTCTGTCACATATTATATACAGGAATTTTTCCTTCATTTAAAAAAAAAAAGTTAAAAATATATTGTTAGTTTTATGCTAAGATGCAATCAACGTCTTCAGATACTATAAATAAGATACAGTTTTCATTCAGACTATTTAAACATGCACTGTGACATTTTACCGTTTCAACGTATAACTCCTTGAGACTTTTAAAGTCATTTTAATAGTATTGAAATTCAGTTGAGTATGGTATTTTAAAAAAAGGTTTTAATTGCTTAAATATTTCTATGAATTAATAATATGTTATCATGACTTTTTCATCATAATCATTTTTTTACGAGCTGTATTCCTTTTTTTTTTTTTTTTTTTTTTTAAACATTAATATTTTACAATAGCTCTAACAAGGTTTTATTTTGATTTTTATTTATTTTTTTGAGGAACGTGCCACTGTCAGGGGATTCACATCATCATTAGAGTTGCAAATTAACTTCAGAAATGCAATAAGGACTAATAGGAGGTTCTTTCTTTTATTCTTTATTTATAATGTCTATTCTTGAAGAAAATAAATATTTACTCTTTAAGAAAATATGGGACGAACCAAATATTAGTAATGTACAATAATATAGGCCTATGTCTGTCCATTGGATTTTAAAGCATAACAACTGAAGGTCAATTAAACATGTCTATGATGCATTTTTTTAAACAATGGCACTTAAAGTTTGCAGCTAAAATATTATTTCACCATATAGCCTGTGAATAAATAAAATGCGTACTTTTCAATGAAATAACACTGAGAGTGTAGGTTGCTTCTGGTGTTTGGATTTGTACTTCAATATAATGAGCTCCAAGTTTAAGAATAGCCTACAATGTTTTTTTTTTTTTATACTCTATTTAACAGCATTAGCTCAATGAAATACGTCTTTCTTCAGGTAGACTGATTGTTTTCCCGCCTTGCTAATGTTAGGCTCATGATCAGTAAGTTGTATTCGCGGTGTATTCGTGATGGAGCGGTGCTGGAGCGAGTGAAAACCACGATGCTCCGACTTTTAAAAAATTAGCTCCTCGCTCCAGTCAGAATCACTCCGCTCCGCTCATACTCTGCTCGGCAGCGTGTCTCAAGCGCGCGGGGAGGGTTGAGCCCAATCACAACTACCAACCCTGAGTGGAGCATCAGCCGCCGTTTATATTTTGGTGGCGTCCATACAATATTTTTAGAGTGTGAAATATAAATTTTCACAGAATGTTGCCTATTCATGGACCATGATTGAAGTTTTGCCTAAATCCCAAACAGAGGTCCAGACTCAGTAAAGTATCCGTTTATGCAACATGTTTAATAGGCGTTTTTTTTAACAGACATGAACAAAAACACAAGGGTTTTTTAGATATTTTGTAGACCTTATGTGATTTAAAATGCACAAACCAGAAGCACAAGTATCTGCAAGAATGGCTGGGCCATTCTCAAACATAAAATATCAATTTTATTTAAATTTTCGTTTTTTGTGTTTCAGAGGAAAAATCCATTGGTTAAGACATTCTCTCCATTACAGACCGTTTCTGAAAGAAGAATTTATGGCAAACGCGTATAAAATGCTTTAAAAAATTTTAACAGTGATGTCTAGAGGGTTATATTAAATAGATCTGTCTCCCACGTAAGATTTTTCTAGTTACTAGTCGTTCATTTGTCCATTATTCAACTAATCTCAGGGTTTATATTAAATTTACATCTATACTCCATAATGAGCCTTAATATATTCCGTCGCTCAAGCACATGCATTAAGTTTGCACCCCAAGCACAGAGCAGAAGTAGCCCAATAATTGGTGAAAAAATGAGACATTTTAATTATTTATTATAACACAATGATTTTCTTGTCAGCTGCAAGATGAAATTCACAGTGCTGGCTCTCTCCACATGGACGCCCTTTAGAAGAGAAATCACCTTCACAGAGTTTTTACATAATGCTTTCGTTCTTGAATTTTGATTTCATTTTAAAGACATTTCAAGCTTTCTGTAGATATATTTCTCATGTATGCTGAGACACCACGAATTCTGTTTTCTAGTTATTTCATATCAGGAAAAAAAATCACGTGACCGAGAGGGCGCCTCCCTGTTCTGCACGCGTATAATTTTCAACGACAAACACTTGAATGTGAATAATATTCACATTTTGCATATGCATTACAAAGCAAATATTTTTATTTTTTACACATGCAATTATCCTAATAAAACCAAACAAGATTTGTAATGAAGATAAAATGTTAGCAACTACGAATAAATGCTGCACGTGCACTCAGCATCATGTGCCCCGATGCAAATCTTGCACTGATATTTTTACAGAATATTATCACACCGTGCATTTAAATGCGGCTACTATTTATTTATTTATTTCAAAAAAAAAAATAAATGACATTACATGAAAGCAAGTAAAGAAGACTGAAGTTGTCAATTAATGATCTCTTTTTTACATCGTGTGTATTTTGTTGATTATAATGAGGAGAACTTGAGTTTAATCATGAGGACGTTTTTATTAATCAGTCCATTCTTTCAGAGTTTCAATGATTTTAGTTAAATCGTGCAGGTTTAATTTATTCGTTTTCTTGTTTTAATTTTATTATTAATATAAGCACAGGCTCATAGGCTTGACATTTAATCCTGCTTGAATTAATTCTAGGAAACACCACCATATCTTCATAAGGACTAAAATTTCGTCTGTGAATATTAAATATTTTCTTTCATTTTTTCCCCCCCGCTGCAGTCCAATATAACACTCTTCGGTCAGTTCGGTGAGGCAAAGCTGATGTCTATTCGCGAAAATGTGCCTTTAAATGCGCTTGTTTGACAAACTTGTGATTAAAGCGCCACTCAGGCGGTCCAAAAGCTGCAATGCACTTTGCAGACGCTGCGGGGCAGCGTACGAGCGGCGGTAGAAGCAACATTTTGGATGGCCACCTACTGTAACTGCATATTTACGCAAGAATTTCACATGAGAAACGATATTTAGCTATAGCTTGATACCCATAATCTCTCCTCCGATCACTATACTACTATATGACGGCAATAGTTTCGAGGGCGCGCGGGATGTTTACAGGCTAGTTCTCAAGGAGTTTGTCTTCCTTTTACTGATTATTTTCGGGTTAAAAGCCTGACTTAAACAGATACAGCACATTTCAACACTAATCGCTGTCGCAAATTTTTAATGCATTCAAACAAATGTAATTTTACAGTGCTGCTGCTCCATCTGTAACTGAATTTGAAATCTGGTAAGAAAATGCATCGTTCTGTAGATAAAATAACTGGATGAAAATGTACTGTTATTTTTCATCACAAACAAAATTTGCAAAGCAAACAAAAGCAGCCATTATACCTTTTAATGCTGACAATATTATTAGTTTTTGGGCGTTTGGTATAAGAAAAGTTTTGCACACAATAGCCTAATCCCCTTTGAAACTCTTCTGTTATTTTATTAATTTTTTTATTTATTTATTTATTTTTTTTTTTTAGACGCTACGTTATGAACGTAACATGTTCAACTTTATCCACGGAGCGAGTGCCGGAGCAGTGAACTAGTGAGCGCGGGACGTGAGTGATTATTAAATGCTCGGAGCCGCGGAGGAGAAATTGTTGCTGCTCTCTCACTACTCTGCTGCAGATTGAGATAGATGTTTCTCCCATCGAAATGAACAAGACCGTCCGGTGTAGAAACGGTTTAGACAGTGTCCTGCCTATATTTTTGCCACAACTACAGTTCTATAAGAATATAAAAATAAATACGATAACCAAAACCAGCGGCATAACGAGGATGAAAATATAATAGACTAGGAAAAATTTTTACAACTAGTTCTGTTCTACGTCCAGTACACTGAACTCACTGCAGAGCTGCCGTTTTACATCTGAACCGCTCTTAACACCGAGTGGAATGGTTTAGATGCATGATGGGTTAAGTATAAAAAAAAATAAATTAATAAAATAAAGGTCTTTTCCAGCATTTAAGGTCCATAACATTAGGCTTACTGCTTTTTTTAATAATCTTGGCTTCAGTTAAAATTTGGACTTGTAAATGATAAATAATTAATTAAACTTGTTTGTGAACATATGATGTGGTCCTTTGAATATTGATTTATAAGTAGGGAGGCACAACAAAAAACAAAATCAATTTAAACTCATAAAATTGGATTGTTTTGTGAAAAATTCAGTGGATTTTTTTTATGGCCATCGCCAGCCCTAATGCAACAGTTTTGTTTTTTTTTTTTTTTTAGTTTTTTTTTTAGTTTCCTCTGAAATTAAGTTATACTAACTAATAAACTTTATTACTACATACATAGTCAACATTTGAAGTGGATCAAACCTTTCTTAATAAAGTTGTTTTAAAACCAGTATGTCCTAAAACACCTGTTTCTGGCAAGTTTGAAACCCTCATAAGCAACGGTTATCAAATTTAAGAGCAAGACAATTCCACTGACCTTTCTATCGACCCTCCACATGTTATACAGAACTACGCCCAACCCCCTCCAGCTGAACTGAACTCGGTCCTGTTTTTTGCTGTGAGGAGCGGTTGTTTTGTCATGTGTACTTGAGTTGAAACAATGCCTGCACTCACACAGTACAACAGCCTACTCTTTTATTTCATTACTTTCCCCCGCATGCCCATATTATTATTAATCACTAGACCAAGATAACTCCCAAATTTCTCAATGCGAATAATTAATCATTATTTTTGAGAAAATCGTCTAGACGTTTATGAACTTAGAGCTTTGAGGTCAGGCTTTTAAGACCCGCGGAATCCTCTGTCAACTGCTTCCGCTTTTCACAAGTCGCGCATCCTCGTCGCTAACTGACCCACGCTTCACTGTCCACTTGTTTTTGATTTATAAAATCATTTGAAGCGAATACAACTCATTGAGTCATAGAGCCCAACATTTAGCAAGGTGGTAAACATTCAGTCTACCTGAAGAGAAGACTGTGTGATTTCATTGAGCTAATGCTGTTAAATAGAGAGTAAAAAAACACTGTAGGCTAGTCCTTCAACTTGTAGCTCATTAGTATTGAAGTACAAATCCCAAACACCATAAGCAACCTACACTCTCATAAGTGTTCTTTCATTGAAAAGTATGCATTTTAATTTATTCACGAGGCTATATGGTTGAACGAATAATTTTTTATTTGCTTGAGTTGAAAACTT
>NC_056588.1:28871359-28879634 GCF_018340385.1 Cyprinus carpio | reverse complement strand
GGGGGAATTATTTGCATGTAAAGAAATAAAAAAAAAACTGAACAAACTCAAACTCCATTACTTTAGAAAAGAAAAAAAAAAGGAAAAGAAAAAGAAAATGGTGTAAGGGAAGAAAGATTCCTCTGGCATGTGCAAGGCTTAAGATTGAAGCTTTTAGGGTGGAGGTCAGGGGTTCTAGAGATTCAAGGGTTCTGTTTTCTATTTCCAGAGGTAAGTATAATGTTGTTGATTATTAGGTGGTTGTTGGTGTTTTTGTAAGATTTTTGTATTTTACTGAATGATTCCAGTGGTGATTTTAATTGGAATGATGTCAAATATCCTGTTGTTTTTGTTTATGTTGTTTTTTTGCAGGTTGTTTGTAGTTTTCTTAAGTGTCCCCTGCTGTTCCTCAGAGGGTCTTCCATCTGATCCCCGCTATTTACAAAGGGCAACAGAAAGTTTACCATCTTTTTCTCACCTCATTCTGCTTTGAAACTTTACACTATCTAACCTACTTGATGCTTTTGTTTAATGTATTTAAAATGGTTGGTATGAAAAAATGAATAAAGGTGTGTTGACTACTTAAGAAAGTAGAGGCCGTTATGACACTTAGTATATAGTTATTTAGCTATTTTAGCTGCTATGGTAATTTTAAGTGTTTTTGCCGCCAGCGTTTATTCCTAAGGTTTAAGGCATTTACCAAAATGGGCATTAGCTCCTCTATAAATTACTTAAAACTCAATTTATGAGGAATCCCCACTAAAATACAGGCCTCGGCTGCATTGCTCAAGCCACAGACTGAAGAACTGAATGGATGGAGAGCTAGAGAAAGAAAAGAAGCGCTGCATTGCTGGGTGGAGGTGTCACTTTGTTTTTAAAAGCCTTTGGGTACAGTGGAGCCAGAACTAGTATGAAAATATGCGTTGGGATGGTGGAGTGAGGTATGCATAATATGTTTGGGGGTTACAAGATTCCTCAGTTTATGGACGTCTCCAAAGACCCACAAGCTAAAAATATTGTCATAAGTCTCAAAAAGACCTAAAGCTAAAATATTTCATAAATAGTCAAAGTTACCCTTGTGAAAAAGAGGTACACTTTAGCATATTTTTTTTAAGTGTGAACTTATTGTGTTATTTTGGTATTTTTGTTTGAATTTTATTTAATATTTTTAAATGAAAATCTATTATAGTTTCAAATGCTATTAAAATGCAATTAATAAATTTTTTTTTACACTTACAGTCAACAACTACATGGGACAAAAGATATTTTTTGGGTTCTACCACACGTATTTATTTTACCCACCTCTCTTCTTCTAATTAATTTTTGTAAAAGAAATTGCCAACTTGTTAATGGATTGCATAACAGGGGAACATCTTTGTGGGGATGCTATTGTTTGTGGATTTCAAAGCTGAAAAACACAAATAAGTCGTGGACGTCCCTGAAAAACTTGTTTGTGTGGGGGGGGAAAATTTTTCATTTTATGCAAAACCTAAAAAAAAATTGCCATTAATAAAATTCATAACAATACTATAATATATATAAAAGACAAATATATATTATACAGTTATAAGATATTATATATAAAGAATATTATTATATATACTATATATAATACTACTACAGAAAACTGAAATCTACTAACCTACTGCTCCCATGAGCTTTTCCATTAAAAGTGTTGACAACAAAACATCGGCTATGAACAAAAGTGGTCCATCATGATTTTCAATTTTTCCAGATGTAACAACCACAATTACAATGATATACATTAACCTGGAGGGGCGGGAAACTTGGATTATAGACCACCCTAAAATCCATCTAATTTAGATTTCATAAGTTGTGCAGGCTCTGGGGAATGTGTTGGTTGTGAAAAACTAGTAATGAAAAAATTAAGATTAAAAATGGAATTCAGAAAGGCAGGTTTGAGCGAGGGATAGAGGCAGGGAAAAAAAGGAAATCTTTGGAGCATTTTGCTAGGATGGATGGGGAAAAGCAGATGGCCCCCAGCACTTTTCCTACCTGAGCTGGTGGGGTGTGGGTGGATCATGTGCACACAACCTTTGTGTACACGTGCATGTGTTTCTCATGTGTGTGTGTATCACATAGGTCAACAGAGTTACCACGCCGATCTTATTTTCTCTGTTGTCTGAGGGCCAGATTGGTAACCAGAGACGGGGAGGGTGGGGGACACCCCTGATTACTCATGTGGTGGAAATAGGTTGCCCAGGGCCAAACAGAGATGGGATTCACCAAACGAGGTATTATCTAAAAGTCGTCCAGGGGTTTAACATACATGTCTGATTTCTTTCAGAAAAAACCTTAAACAATGTCACGTGATCCGCAGGGGAATATGCTGGATATGTGCCTTTCAACAGAATTATCATACCAAGCGTGTGTCTGTGTGATGCTCATAGTATTTAATCATTACTCCCCAAAAACAATTGTAGGGACACTGGACGGAGTCAAAATACGTGAATTTGTTCATGATCTCAATTTTAGTAAACACTGGTTGGTTTTCTTAATCTGAAAATGTCACTGCCAAACTAGAACTAAGTTATTTAACAATTCACACACCTCTTTTATTTAGAGTGTGTTAAATAAGGTTCATTTACAAGGGACATTACTATGACAAATTACGGTCTTGGTATGATAATTTAATTTGATCTTTACCGTGGACATACAACCAATTGAACAACCTCCCTCTTTCTCCATGTTGGGAAATAGCATCGTCATAAAAACGGAGTTGTGACAAAATAGTATGCTAAATTCAAAATAGACACCCCTAGTTACTTTTCTTAAGGTAGTTTTCTCTCTGGGATGTTCTCTATTGGGTTGAAAAACAAGATTTCATTTTGGTTGGGTTGATTGTGTATTGCCATAATAAAACATTACAAATGCAATTTCGCTTAAATGACAACAAATCTAAAAACTCAAACTATTTTTATTTTGTTCACATTACGAAGGTCACAAACTCACTTTGCAAATTAAGCCGATTTACTGTGGAGGTGTTAAGATCGTTACACGACACCACTTGTAAGGAGCTGTGACATGCTAGGAAAGATTGCCCTGTGCCTATGGAGGGGTTGGGGTTATCTAAACCAATGGTTCTTTCTCCAACCTTTTTTGGTTTCGAAGGCCCCCAATTGGTTGCCCAACATCATATTCGAGGCCCCCCTTTCATCGCGCCGCCCCACAAACTAAGGATACAAGGATATTCCAGTTTTTCTGATGTTAATTATGAAAGCAAGCCTCTTTGTTTTCAACTGTTTTTTATTACCCATAAAAAAAATAATAAACTCAAAAATAATTAAATAAATTTCATTAATTAACCATGATTTGTTCATTTTGTGATCTCCCACTGTATGTGTCTTCTAATAAAAACAATAGTATATTCAGGAAAAAATCTTTTGGGCAGTTGTGTTACCTATTTTAATTGTTTTCCCTTAAAAGATTTTTTAATAAATATATTAATAATAACTTATTAAATACATTTTACCAATCATAATCTGTGGATTCCACGTTTTTAATAAAAACCCCCATTATGCCCATTACAATAGTATGCGATTTTTGCACTATGATGCGTAGCAAAAGTCTCAGTCAATTAATGACGGATGAGGACAACAGCAAAATCGTGATACACTTACTACAATAACCTTTCCATAAAAAGTCAAGAGTTACATAATAAACATAATACCTTTTTATTAATGAGCAATGATTATTTTTACCAAAAAAACACGTTGCACTTATAACATACAGTTTTCTCCCACACCTTTCACATTTAAAAAGTGAAAGATATAGATGAATTATTTTCGCTGCGAGACTAGTGTCTTCTCTTCAGGAGGCCGCTGCTTAGAGGTTACTAATCCAGCAGCAAAACAGTGAGAGAGAAGGAACTTCGCATTTCTTCCTGCTGCAGAACTGCTCACTTAATTTACAGCTTCACTCTTGGCCACTTTCACCGCGGGGGGCCCCCTCTCTCCTTAAATAAAATCAATGCATTTCTTTTTATGTCACACAATTCTTTTTCTGGTGCTTTCCATTCTTTTCATCCGCTTCTCGCTCCTTCGTCTCGCGGTCTCAATCAGGATTTTTCTATTTGTGTTGGCTCAGAAGTATTTTGGTACTGTCTTTGGAACCAGGGGCATGGGGCTTTATCATTACTAGATTTGCTTTCTATCATCAGATTCTACTGTGTTTAAGTGGCTCCAATTTACTTACTCCTGCCTCTCTTCTGTCTCTTTCCGTTCTGTCGCTCTCTTGGCAACACCTGTCAAACCATTTCACCATAAGAGTTCACCTTAAAGGTGAGACATGCATTAGTTGAATGTTCTCACCATGCCCCAGGCCTGGTTTTTGAATGCTTTCTGTTCACATCTCTTTCATTTTAACGGATTCTGCGTATCGATTATTAAGATCCCACTCTGAATATTACGGCAATATTAGTTGCTGCGTAATGTAATGTAATGCACCAAGAAGTTTCACTTTATCAGTGTTTCATTCCCCGTGATATTAAAATCTTAAATCTTAAAGAAGTTTTTGCATATTAGATGTCAGCTGCTAAATTATTTAATATATCATTTGAAATAATTATATATTACATCCTAATGGCAGTACCAGGATAAGTAAATTAGTATTTTTGAAAATAATTAATTTAACTCTTTGTAAAGCAAAATTATGAACTAAAATAAATTCAGTTGATTCACTATGCATTGATATAGACCAGATATTTTCATTCAGCTGCGTTTCTCAAACTTCATGGAAGCAGGAGTGTTTTTTCTTCCTTTTGTAAATAAATTCATGATATTTTTCATATCAGTCACTCATAATCTTCAGCAGAGACTCTCATAAAAAACTGAATCAAACTGCACGTTTGACAGTGTGAATTGGTAATGTTCGAATGCCACATGTCAGACTCTTCAGGTGCACACAGTTGTTGTCAGCCCTAAATTTTACCCAGAAACCTCAACTAGCTTGTTCGACGAGCTCTCATGTAACAGGCCATAGAGATGTTCAATCTCAACACCAAATGACTATTATGGAACAACTCTTGTTAGTGAATCAAAAGCACACACAGCGCTACTGCTGTAGCCCGATTCTAGAATCGGATGACTTGAACCGGCCGATTATTTTAGTGATTCAAAAAACATACAGGCAGTGTGACCAGTGAAGCCTGACAATTAATGAGCTGCTTTGTTTAAAAAACAGTTGTTCAAAACAGGGGAGTGTACTGATTCAATCACTCAGTCTGGAACACTGACCTGTAAAATTGCTATGTGTGAGGAAAATCGTCATTTTGCTTACAAATCAAATGCAAATTCAGAATGGAATCAAATCGAGTGCTTGTGAAAGAAGAAATCTGTATTGAATTCCAGCTCTCTAAACATGCACTTTCACAGAAAAATTTAAAAGTATCCAGACCAGAGCTGGGAGGCCGAGACAGACAGAGAAGCCTTAACGGCAGAACTAAATTAACACTGTCTGAATTTAGTCCCTCACATGCTGCGATCAGTTCATAAACTTAAAAAGACTGTGAATGCAAAGGTCAGTTTTCCTCACAGTTACCCCGCTGTCTATTAGACGGCCAACACACACACATGACAGCGTTCGTGATCTCCCTTCGTCTCTATAGATCTCGCAGGTATTTTCACACCTATCCTCCTGCCTTTTCTCAGCGCTATAGTAAGTTTCAGAACACCGTTGACCTTTTAATGGAGACCCAACACACCTGTGGGCTCTTTCTTATAAAATGCACAAACACTGTATAATGTCTGTATGGTTTGATATTCATGGGACTCCGAATAACCCTCCAGCCAGATAACTGGAATGATTTTAATTATGCATGATATTAACCTTGAAACAAAAACAGTTTTTTTTTATTCTATTACCCCTGTGATCTTGTCTGCACTTGCGAGTGATTCCAGGAACCATTGCATTCAGAATTGAGGTTTTCAGTCTGTCAAAGGGCTTCAGCTGAAGGACACTTTATGAGCGCACATCATTTTGCATCTTTTGCAGAACAAAGAGAACCCCCAACAAAAACATTATGACACGAAAAGGGTTGGAAATACCGAGAATCCAAGGATACGCAATCATAGATTAGGCAGGGAGGTGGTAGCTGCCCCCACACTCGATGGAAAAGAAAAACAATCCTCCATTAGGGCCTCATTATTCAACTAATGACCCACCCTGTTCCACTTATACTATAGCACAAAAATATCACCATAAGTATTCAAGCTCTACAGATAACAGATTGAAATTTGACATTTCAGCAAAATAACAGCCATAACTCTCACTCGCATTACTATTTCACTCTCTTGACGAGATCAAACTATTTGATTGTAGCACTGTGGCATGAGAAGGACTTGCCATCATTTGACGACACAGTTATACCATCCAGTTACTACCAGAATCGCGGCAGTCGAGATCTTATTGCTGCTTTATGTGTGTGTTGTGGTGTTTGTGTTGTGGGTGTCGTGTGTTGTTGTGTAGTGTGTCTGTGTGTGTGTGCCGTGTTGTGTGTGTCGTGTGTGGTCTGTATACATGGACAATCTCTGTATATATTCTTGCTATACACAGATTCACTTGAAATACTAATAACGAAGTTAAACTGAGATCAGATGTTGATTTCATAACCACTCTGGGGTATTCAGTTTTGAGTGAATGATTCGTCAGGCTGATTTTCTATTTAAGTACTCATTTATTTCATGACTCAGATTACACTATTTGCTATATGCGTTTTGAATCACTAAAGCAAGCAGTAATTTTGTTCGTGAATCAGAATATTGGTCTCGCAGTGTTTCTGATTCACTTAAAAAGAACAGTGAATTTGACTCTTGTTTATTCATTAAAAGAACTGAACTCATAGACGAGTAATTCATGGTGTGTTCACACTTGTAGTTTTGGTTCTCGTTTGGTCTTGGAATGAAAAAGAAAGCCATAATAGTTCCTCATCCTGGTTTTTCACTAGCATCTCATTTACCACTTGTCATTTTAGCACCGAACCTAAAGATACAAAACAAATGGATAAGGATCTGGTCCACAACCCTGACCCCCCTGGACAGCTTTTCCCTATGTATATTTTGTTGACCAACTAGTACCAAACATTCCAAATAGCTTAACCGTGTAATGGAGCAGGTACGTATAATCTGGCTGGCTTAAAACGCGAACCCAAAATAGGCCTGTAACATTAAAAATCTACACCAATACTACTAAAGGCCATCAGTCAACTAAAACAACCAGGTGAACATCTACTTAACTAATAGCAATTAGAAAATGTGACAATTTTATTTAAGTACGATTTATTCAAATTATTAATTTCTTCATTACTATGAAAACATATTACTAAATTGTTAATTTCCAAAAGATTTTAGATAAGCACTGGAAAATATAGGTCATATTTTAAGCAATAGCTGAGTTAATAAAAACTACCCAGAAACGGTTGAGTTAAACATTTAATTTAGTTTTGTTTTTAATCCAGCTACTTTTTTAAAGTGGTTGTTTTAAAACAGCCTCACTTCAAAAAGTGACAATCAGAAAAACAGAGTGAATGGGAAAATTTCACTCTTTATTTTTCCCAGCATGCACTTCTGTGCTGACTGAGTGCAGTTCCGATGGTTCCACCTTTTTCTTTTGACCATTATATCGTTTACTTATTTGGTTTTGCTCGGGGGATCCCCCCATCTCTTCTTCAACAGGGGGGCTATGAAGTCAAGTGTTACTTGGTCCCTTTCTGCATCCAATAGCAGCAGCCTGTTCGATCAAAAGAGGGGCCGCCAGAAAAGGAGGAGAGGTAGCAAACAACACTACATCCTCTCTCACACACACTTCATTCCTAAATTTAACCCCAATTAAGCCACATCCTGTATTTTCCTTTCACCCCATCTCCATTATGTGTCTCTTTTTCTGTCAAAACTGGCTTTTCAGCAGCAGCAGCACAGGACAATGCAACACAGTAATAGTGTGGTCACAAAAAATAGCTGGGTTTATGCCTTAGGATCACAAACCTTGAGATGCCTTGAATCTTGATTTGTCTCAATATTCTTTTGCTTGACTTGCTTTTGATCTGTAAATTTTAAACTCGATCTGCAGTATATATTGTTTGAAATCTAACAGATATAGCATCATTTATACGATTTGTTCTCATAACAGAGGATATATAAGATACTTAATTTATAGAATATTCACGAGGATCGACAGTACACGAACAGTGCATATATATATATATATATCTATATATATATATAGATATAGAGTAGTATTTATATATATATAATACTATTATATATTATTATATATCTGG